>NC_053426.1:34084149-34252578 GCF_007990345.1 Gossypium hirsutum | reverse complement strand
AGGCATAATTTGATTGCTTTGCTCCGCGAGTAAAAAGATGTATCCGCATGGTCATATCAGGACATGCCAGGATTGGATGAAGATGTAGCGGTCCATAAGCTCCCATTAAAGCCAGAATGCAAGCCCATTCAACAAAAACTAAGACGGATGAGGCCTGAGATGTTGTTGAAGCTAAAAGAGGAAGTCAAGAAGCAATTTGATGCTGGTTTCCTACAAGCCTCCAAATATCCAGAATGAGTGGCTAACATAGTCCCGGTGCCAAAAAGACGGTAAAGTACGAATGTGCGTGGATTATCGTGACCTGAATCGAGCAAGTCCTAAAGATAATTTTCCCTTACCACACATTGATACGTTGATGGATAACACAGCAAAACATTCATTGTTTTCTTTCATGGACGAATTCTCGGGGTATAATCAGATCAAGATGGCCTCTGAGGATATGGAAAAAACTACCTTCGTAACAATGTGGGGAATATTCTGCTACAAGGTGATGCCATTTGGGTTAAAGAATACTGGGGCAACATATCAGAAGGCTATGGTGACGTTATTCCATGACATGATGCATAAAGAAGTAGAGGTATACGTCGACGATATGATTGCTAAATCCCGAGGGGAAGAAGAGCATGTAGTGAACCTGAAGAAATTGTTCGACAGACTGAGAAAGTTCCAGCTAAAGCTCAATCCGGCCAAATGTACGTTTGGGGCTACCTCGGGAAAATTGCTGGGCTTCATTGTCAGTGAAAGAGGTATCGAGGTTGATCCGGAGAAAATAAAAGCTATTCAAGAGTTACCACCTCCACGCACACAAAAGGAAGTCAGAGGATTTTTAGGGAGATTAAACTACATCGCCTGATTCATCGCTCAACTTACCAACCGATGCGGCCCAATTTTTTGGCTTCTTTGAAAACATAACCCGGGAGAATGGAATGAGGAATGCCAGGTGGCTTTTGATAAGATAAAACAATATTTGTCTAGTCCTCCAGTACTAGTACCGCCAACTCCGGGAAGACCATTAATTTTGTATCTGACAGTGTTCGAAATTCAATGGGTTGCGTACTGGGCAACATGACGAGTCAGGAAAGAAAGAAAGGCGATCTACTACCTCAGTAAAAAGTTCACTGAATATGAGGCAAAGTATTCATCCATTGAAAAATATTGTTGCGCTCTGGTTTGGGTAGCTCGGAGACTCATGCAATACATGTTGTATCATACGACATGGTTAATTTCAAAGCTAGATCCAATAAAGTACATGATGGAATCACCTGCACTCTCAGGAAGAATGGCACGGTGGCAGATCTTACTATCAGAGTACGACATCGTCTATGTGAGTCAAAAGTCAATAAAAGGAAGCGCAATAGCTGACTTTTTGGCGACCCGAACAATGGATGAATATGAGCCATTGAGATTTGGATTCCCGGACGAAGATTTGATGTGCATTATAGAAAAAGAATGCGAATCACCAAAAGAGAAGTCATGGAAGATGAGCTTTGATGGTGCATCAAACGCATTGGGGCACGGGGTTGGAGCAGTCTTAGTATCACCAGAAGGGAACCATTACCCACTCACTGCCAGGTTGAACTTTTTCTGTACTAATAACATAGCGGAATATGAGGCATGTATCATGGGACTTCGTGCAGCTATTGAACGAAACGTCAAAACTTTAGAGGTATACGGAGACTCAGCCTTGGTGATTTACCAAATCCGTAGAGATTGGGAAGTGAGAGACTTGAAATTGATTAAGTACAGTAATTTAGTAGCTGAATTGATCAAAGAATTCAAAGAAATAACTTTTCATTACTTCCCACAAGAAGAAAACGAATTGGCTGATGCCCTGGCCAGCTTGGCTTCAATGTTCAAAGCAAGTAAAGAAGCAGAAATAATGCCCTCAAAATGAGCATATACGAGGTCCCTGCACACTGTTGTAGCATTGAGAAAGAGGCAGACGGACGGCCATGGTTCCATGATATCTTAGAATATATCAAGAATCAAAGCTATCCCGAACAAGCAAAGAGAACGACAAAGAACAATCAGAAGAAGGCAGCGGGATTGTTCTGATGGGGATATCCTATATAAAAGAGGAAAAAGGCAAGTACTTTTGAGATCGTGGATATGTGAAGCAGAAAGATACTTGAAGATGTCCATGAAGGAATCTGTAGACCACTGCCAATGGTTCAGTATGGCCAGAAAGATATGAACCGTTAACTCGGTTACGATGGAAAGCGACGCATTAGTTGCCAGAAAATGCCACAAATGTCAAATCTACGGCGATAAAATTCATGCAGCCCCTTCGCCCCTTCACGTCAGACTTCCCGTGCCTTTTCTATGTGGGGCATGGATGTATAGGGCCTATTTCCCGAAAGCTTCTAAGGGACCGATTCATTTTGTGGTCAATTGATTACTTCACAAAATGGATAGAAGCCGCTTCGTTGCCAAACGTGACAAGACTGCAGTTTGCAGGTTTTGAAGAAGGAAATCATTTGTCGATATGGTTGCCTGAAAGAATCATTTCAGATAACGCCATGAATCTGAATAACAAGATGATGAAGGAAGTATGCGAGCAATCCCAAATAAAGCATCATAACTCCTCGCCTATCGCCCAAAGATGAATGGGGCTGTTGAAGTAGCCAATAAAAATATTAAGAGGATCCTTGGGAAAATGACTGAGACGTTTAAAGATTGGCACGAGAAGCTTCCATTTACTTTGTTTGCATATCGCACATCTGTACGAACATCTACGGGAGCAACTCCTTTCTCTCTGGTTTATGGAATGGAAGCTATGCTACCTATCGAGGTTGAGATCCCTTCTCTACGAGTCTTAATGGAATCAAAGTTAGAAGAAGCAGAATGGGTACAAGCTCGATATGATCAGCTGAACCTCATTGAAGAAAGCGTCTCAGGGAAATTTGTCACGGGCAGATGTACCAAAAAAGAATGATAGCAGCCCATGACAAGAAGGTACGACCAAGAGAATTCATAAAGAAGGTATTTTCGTTAGTGCAAGCGCTAAAGAAATCCATTACCGAGATGGAGGGAAAGAGGTCGAACAGAAAACCAGATGCTGAAAAAATGTTAAGATGAAACCGAAAAGGGCATTTAAAAAAAAGGATCAAGAGAAAACCCGAAAAGGGCGTTGATAGAAAAAAATTGGATGAAAACCGAGAGGCGTCTAATGAAACAAACCTGGCGATCAACGATAGGTCAAGCATGAGGCACAGTATTAACATCTGAAAGCTCGAAATCTCTACGCAAGAAGCCGCGCTCGAAAAGATTTTGATTGAGGAACGAGGAAGAGTTCATGTTGAATACTAGAGCATTGTATCCGTGAATACGATCCTTTCTTTCTTTTTGACATTTTTACTCTCATTGGTTAACTTGCTTGTTGCCACATTGAAATAGATGAATATGAAATATCATTTGTCCCTATCTGACCTTTTTCATGCATCTCATTAGTGTATTTACATGAAAATGGTGAAATGACATACTCTAAACCAAAAGAAATGTAAGCATTACCTAGATGAAAATTTGATAAGCACAAAGTCTCAAAGTAAGAACAAGTTCAATCGGGGGCAGAAGAGTGATATCTGAGAAACGTCATTACTCATGAAGCTGAAGACAGGTATAAAAGCCTGAAGAGAAGTCGAGAATCAAAGCAATGAACACAGATCCTCAACAATGTGGCTAAATGGACATCCGACAAACATGCTTAAGGAAACTGCATAATCATGTAGGCATAAAAGCATTTAAGACAAACATGTGCATATCATGATACATCATACATGGCATATAAGGACCCACAGAGCAAGAAATCTGAATGAGAGTCGCACTGAATCAAGAAAGACACCCGAGTTCTACCAAAGACAGGTTTGGTATTGATGTTTAATTCATGCTTTCAAGGAAATCAAACTCATATTGCGAGAGATGAGTGAGCCTCAAGAAAGTTGAGGTATTTTTAATTTGTTTCAAAATCAACTCTATTGCGAGAAGTGAGTTGACCTCGGGGCACGGAGGTATTTTAGTTTATGTTTTAAATTGACTCATATTGCGAGAGGTGAGTTAAGCCTTTAATTTTGTTTTTCAAAATCAACTCATATGCTAAGGTATGAGCCTCGGGGTACGCTGAGGTATTTCAATTTTTTGTGTTTTAATTTCAACCATATGCGAGAGGTGAGTTGAGCCCAGGTCACCGAGGTATTTCATTTTGTTTCAATTTACGTTGTCAAGAATCACTCATATTGCGAGAGGTGGGTGAACCTTAATTTCTACTTTCAAAATCAGCTCATATTGCGAGAGGTAGTTGAGCCTTAGGTCAGCTGAGGTATTCAATTTTGTTTTCAATTCACATGTCAAGAATCAACTCATATTGCGAGAGGTGGGTTGAACTTTTAATTTCTACTTTTTCAAAATCACTCATATTGCGAGAGGTGAGTTGAGCCCAGGTCAGCTGAGGATTTCAATTTCTGTTCAATTTACGTGTCAAAATCAACTCATATTGCGAGAGGTGGGTTGAACCTTTTAATTCTACTTTTCAAAATCAGCTCAATTGCGAGAGGGAGTGAGCCTCGGACACGCTGAGGTATTGTCAATTCTATATGTTCAAATCCTCATAGGCGAGAGGTGAGCTGAGCCCAGGACGCGCTAAGATAAAAAACATCATATTGGAGAGGTGGTTGAGCCTCAACACGCTGAGGTAATTAATTTTTGAAAATCAACTCATATGCGAGAGAGATGACCTCGGACAACCTGGAGGTAATTTCAATTCTGTTTTCAAAATCAACTCATATTGCAAGAAATAGTTGAGCCTCAAGACACGTTGAGTATTCAATTTTTGTCTTTCCAAAAAAATCAACTCATACTGGCGAGAGTGAGTTGAGCCTCAAGACACGCTGAGGTAATTTCAATTTCTGTGTAAAAAAAATCAACTCATATTGCAGAAATGAGTGAGCCTCAGGACACGCATGAGGTAATTCAATTTCTGTTTCAAAATTCAACTCATATGGCGAGAAATGAGTTGAGCCCAAGACATGCTGAGGTATTCAATTTTTGCTTTTCAAAAAAATCACTCATATGCGAGAGTGAGTGAGCCTCGGGACCACGCTGAGGTAATTTCAATTTCTGTTTTCAAAATTCAACTTATATTGCGAGAAATGAGTGAGCCTCAAGACACGTGAGTATTTCAATTTCCGTTTCAAAAAAAAAATCAAACTATATGCGAGAGGTGAGTAGCCTCGGTTCACATGCTGAGGTATTTCAATTCTGTCTTTGAAAAAAAAAATCAACTCATATTGCGAGAGGTGAGTTGAGCTTCAGATACAACACGGTGGTATTTTTTCAATTAATTGCGAAAGGTGAGTTGAGCTTTTTAAATTTCTGCGAGAAGGTGAGTTGAGCCTGAGTCACATGTCGAGGTATTTCAAAATCTGCTTTCAAGATAAGTTCAAAAATCAACTCATATTGCGAGAGGATCACATGCGAGTAGAGAATAAAGATGAAGCTGATGGAAAGACGCCAGATTCTGTCTCCTAAAGTGCAGTAAGATTGATCAAGGCATCAGATCTTGCCTTCTGAAATCGCAAAAGAAAAGACCACAAACCTATCTCACTGAAGCGATAGAAGAGAAGATTGAAGTTGTAGATCTCACTTCTGAAGTACAGGTTAAGTAGATCGAAGCCATAAATTCATATCCTTGAAGTTACATTGGAAAATGAAGCACAGGCGTATACATAAGATGCAGGGAGTGAACAAAGCACAGATGCGTACTGAAAAGGGACTACTAACAAGAAGAGTTCTAAAGCAAGTCAAGACCTGCAAGACCGGGCAAATTGGTCTCTTGAAATCATGCTCATTCTGTTGCACCGAAAATGCAAAAGGGGCCTGTAGAAGCCAATTGCCGGCCCATTTCATCAAAACCAACCGAACCTCTAACCCACTAAACCCCTTACCCCATGACCCATTCATCTACCAAACCATACAAACCAAATATTAAACCCATCAAAGCCCATAGCCCCCCCCAAAAAAAACCTAACCAAAAAAAAAAAAGAAAAAAGAAAACTAACCCCCCCAAAAAAAACTAGAACCCACCACTAGCACTTTCCCACTGCCCATTCCTCCCATTTATATCCATGTACCACCATCACCTACAAAAGAAAAGAAATAAGAAAATCATGTAAAGATGGCTATAAAAAGCCATCAAAAACATTAAAAGAGGAGGGGGATTACAAATAGAAAAAAAAAAAAAAACTCTTCAAATTGAACACAAAGAAACATCAAAAAAAGGTTACATCTTTTCTTTTTTCCTCTTCTTCGAATCTTTTTTTCTTTTTTGTGTTGTTTTTTTCTTTCTTTATAATACATAATTGTTAAAAAAAATTACCTTTCCAGCCACCGTGGGCAGGGCCGGCGGTGGCCGACGACGGTGGCGACCGACGATCGACCAGTGACCGACCCCTTGGCCGGATTCCTTCCCCCCTCCCTTCTCTCTTCTTTCCCCCTTCTTTTTTAGGTATTATAATATATATATGTATATATTTTTAATGCCATTAGTTATATATTTTCTTATTATATTCTTAAATCCTATAATATACATATATATATATTAATACCATATTGTGAATTATATACAAATATTATATGTAGTATATTATTATATTAGGTATATTTGTACATGTATATTATTTAATATTATTTTATTTATTTTTAATTTTTTATATTTTATGTACGTTCCTAATATTTCTTTTATTGTAGATATTATTATAACATACTTATTAAGCATATAATATATGTATTTTATGTACATATAATTTTTTATTATATTACCAAATATATCATTTTCCTATTTATTAGTAATGATTGTTTTTATTTGAAAATATATTATATGTATTCTAAATCTAGTATCCATGTTAATATTTTCATTAATGATATCATTTTTGCGTCCTATCTATTTTTAATTTCTCACTTTAGGAATATTTTTTCTCATGTTTAATAATTTCAAAATAAGGCAATGTACCGATTTGATATTAAGCCATCGTTTCATCGCTAGTTGGGTGAAATCATCGGCTTAGTTAAAAAATGGGACACCTTTCTAAAAAAAATCGAAAACTAAAAATTCTCATTTCAATCGGATCACGATTAATATAATGAACTCGTATTTTGAAATCAAGTCAACAAATGTTATGAGATACAATTTTGGCGTCGCGAGGGCTAATACCTTCCTCGCGCGTAACTGACTCCCGAACCCCAATTTTCTCTGAACTTTCACGTAGACCTAAATTGGCCTTCTTTGTTTAAAATAATTATTAGGTTCCGACCACACCTAAAAAAAGGATCGGTGGCGACTCCTTGCTAAAAAATCAAAAGTGGTTTCAAATCTTTAATAAATCGCCACAATTAGCGACAAACAAACTAAATTTTTTACGTCGCACATGGACCATAACAAAAACTTATCTATAATTAAGTGACTAATGATATAGATGCCCTAAAGTTATGTTCCCAAGCCGACATCATAGCTCGGTAAGTATCTGTATACAACCTACGTATGCCATTCCTTAAGAATTGACCCCTTATAAGCATGCCATAATAATTCACTTAAGCCACATTATAATGTTAAAATCGATTCATTAAATTAACTAGATATGTGACTCAACTTACATTTTAGGGTGTGACCGTAGGAGCAAAAAATTTTGAAAAAAATTTTCTTACATTTTATTGTGTTTGATAAAGAATGGAAAAATAAGTCAATTGAAAATTCTATCAGTAATGGGAGTGGTATTTTTATTTTTATTTTACTTCCAATCTTTTGTAAGTAAACTTCTTTTTTCTTCAAGCTTAAAAACATTTCTTTCTCCTACTTCTCTCCTCTCTCCCATCGACGATATAGACGGTGACCCTCGATGAAATATCGACGGTACTGGTGAAACCCATCTCTAGATCTTCTCTAAGATTGTCGTCCAAATTTTAGACCTCAAGCTTTCATATCAATCATATCTTTACTCTAATGTTCCATATTTACAACATTATTACTAGCCAAACAAAAAGTATCATTAATTAAACATTACATAAAAAGAAAATAAACATTTACAGTAAGTGCTTATTTAATGATAACAATCAAATTAATATCAGATAATTATGAAAAGAATACCAGTTGAAAATATTCAGTTTTGTTTCACTTAAATTAATCTAGAAAATGAGTTTAAAAGAAATGTCAAAAAACAATAACATTTAATTATTCAAACATCAAAAATACACTTAAAAATCATACTATTTCTAAAAATATATTTTTGAAGATAATTTTTTGTGAATCAAACAGACCTTGATTTTAGAAGTATTTACCAAACAACAAAAAATGTTATACATACAATCATCCAAACATAAAAAATATCAGATTTTTGAAAAATCAACACATTTTTTAAAAATCATTTTTGGAAGCTGTTTTAGTGAAACAAATACAGTAAAAGTTCAATAGTCAATAACTTATGAAGTTCATTATTTAAAAATTTATGGAAAGTTCATACAGAGATTTCTTTCCCTCCCAATACTTTAAAATCATAGTTTCTTAACATTTCCATACATGCATACATACATAATTCTCATTGATGGCTTTTGTCAATATTTGATCCATATATTTCTTTTAACGAGGATATGGTTGGATCATTAATTTACTCAATATCACCTAAGGTAAGTTAGACCACATACTTTAGAGCAAATTATCATATTGAATTCTTATTGGCTTACCTATTCATTTACTTTCTTTCATCTCATTTAGTTAGAATTTGTAACATTCTCTAGAACCCCTTAGTATACTTATATAATTTTTGAATAATTACAAGTAGAATTTTTAGAATAAATAAATTTTGATTTATAAGTGTTAGTGGAACAGGTAGTAAGAGATTTGAGAAAATTTTAAAGACTAATGCATTGGGAGATAGGGGTGAGCATCGATCGAATCGAATCGAATCGAATCGAATCGAAAATTTTTGAGTTAATCGAGTTTCGAATCTTATTTTATCATCCTAACTTTATTTGAAATTTTCTCGAATCGAGTCGAGTGAGATGGAATTCGAATCGAATCGAATCGGATATATTTGTTCGAGTTAAATTTAAAAAATAATTTGGGTCCTTATAACCACTGTCACCCATCGTAATAAAATTTATCCACCTTAATTAAAATTTTATTAACTTTCATCACCTCATAATTATTTATTAATCTTTATATACGGGTTAGCTTCTTGTTTGCTTAGTTGCTTCAATATCTTCAGATTCTTGTCACTATGTATTTTCGAATTAAAAAATATATTAGATGTAAAAATGTGATTTTTTAATAAAAATTATTTAAAGATAAAATGTGAAATTGATACCAATATAAAATTTTAACATGAATATTTAATAGCATAATTAATAATTTAATTTAATATAAATATTCAATATGACTAAACAATCCAATAATATAAATAATATAAAATTTGAAATTTAATTTAATAATATAATAGTAGATATAATAAAATATTACTATTTATGTTTAGTGATTTTTTAGATAATTTAATTTTTTATTGAGAGTATAGGGTCAGAAGTAAAAATTTAGGGGGCAAATAAAAAGTTTTGGGAGATAAAAGTTTGAGGGAAAGTATAGGGAGAGTAAAATTTGGAGGGAAAATATTAAAAAAAAATTGGGGTGGAATTGGGGTAGATGGGAGGTGGATTAAAAGGAAGTAAAAATTTAAGAGGAAAATAGGAGGGAGTAAAAATTATGGGGAAAATAAAAAGTTTTGAGTGTTTTTGGGAATAAAATTTTGAGAAAAAGTAAATGGGAGAGTAAAATTTTAGTGGGAAATGAATTTTGGGTAGATTGGGGGGTTGGGATTGAAGGGGAATAAAAGTTTTGGGGGGAAAGTGGGAAGAAGTAAAAGTTTTAAGGAAAGTAAAAAGGTTGGGAGTTTGGGGTAAAAATGTAAAATATTATAGTTTGATATTCGAATTATTCGAATTATTCGAGTTATTCGAATTCGAAAACTCAACTCGATTCGAACTCGAAATTCGAAAAAAAAAATTCGAGTTGACTCGAATAACTCGAATAACTCGATTCGTTTAACTCGAAATTCGAATTTTTTTCAATTTTTCGAGTCGAATCGAGTTTTGCTCACCCCTATTGAAAGATACTAACCCAAGGTATATATTAAATTATAAGATTTTACAAAATGTTGGGATCAGAGTGAGAAATTAAAAGTAAAAAAGATTAAATTCAATTAATGATGAAATATGTGACAACATGAAGAGCAATTTATCAAGAGTTAGCATGTAAGGATGATAGGTAGATTTTTTTTTATGAATAAGTTATAATATTTTAATTATTTTATTTTACATCATTATCACATTATATTATATTAAATTATTTATTATTATAACATTTAGGATATTTTAAGTAAAAGATGGAGAAAGTTTTCATTCTTTTTTTCTTTCATGTCACCACCTTAAGGAAGAAGAAAAACTTTTCTTTCTACTATAATTGGTTCTCCATCTTCATTAGGGCATTCTAAGCTTAAAATCAACAAATTTCTTTAAAAATCTTAGTTAAATCAAGTTACCCACAATTGTTAGGAAATGTGTCCTTATTGTAGTAAACATGTAACTATTTATATTTATTTGAATGATGAATAAATAAATTTCACATTTCACTGTTATGTCTTTTGTATTTTGTCATTCATATTTTGCATGCATAGCGAAATTGTAATAGAAAATATTAGCTCATTAATTGTCTAAGTTCAAACTAATGGTAAGTAGCATTGTAATAACGTTTACATTGCGAGAAAGATAACTTACTTCAGTAGATAATCTAAACGAATCCGTTATCTCGGCTAATCTTGGCTATCGGAGCAGTTGGCTCCACAGGTAGAGACATAAATGTATTCATTGGCAGAATGATACATTATACTAGACTCAATATGAGTTAATTCTGAATTCGTTTGTGAATTAGATCAGTTGTGACATTCAAGGTGTGATTGACCTAAATCCCTAGGTTAGTCACTGACCATGCTTATGTAACTCATGTGCTTTTATATTAGTGGAGGCTTATGCTTTAAAGATGATCGAGCCGATAGTCGGTATGTTGGGTACATGACTTGTGAATGGCATGGCTTAATAGCAACAGTGGAATTCATAACTCAATTAAAGAGTTAACGAAATCCTTTCATTAACATTGTGTGGATTGATAAATATAGAACGTGGCCATGGGTTGCTTGTTCTGAACGAGCAATTTATCATAGTTATTTGTTGGCAATGACTATATTAATCATTAAGAAGACACAATGGCGACAATGAGATAAAATAGGATTGTATTGAGTGAATGGATTTAACTCAAATGAATCAAGGATATCATATGAGGGTAACACACACATGACGAGGTCATTGGACAAAGTAGTTGGATGACTTGCTTTCATAAATAGTATACAATAGGGAGTTTTCAATCATGGTACTTATTGTGGACTGACTCCATGATTAAGTAATTGTGAATTATCGAAACGATGCTTCTGGATATAATTGCAACTACTAGAGCCTAATTGTATATGTCTGATTGATCCATCCACTAGCTCAACAAAAGCTTGATTGGATTGCATTTGAATTTAAAGAAAATTCTACGACTTTGAAAATGATTTAATTGAGTCGATTTGTTTGATGTGAAATTAAATTGGGCGGTCATAAGAATTGTTCAACTAGAGATTTGATTAAAGAATTTTCTTGAAAAACTAATTTGAAAATCTAAGTGATTTTGGGAAAAATTAATTTTGATCAAATAAAATAAAATTAATCAAATTAATTAAAATTAATATGATATTTTTGAAATTAATTTTCAAGTCAGACAATTAGTCCAATAGGTAATTGAATTTGAAAGTTGGACCTGAAATCGTAAACTGGGCCTAGGAGCCCAAAACCGAGACCAAGACTCAAAAATTAGCGAACCAGGCCCAGTATGTGAAATCGGACTGACAGTCCAACTGGTGGCTAGATCAGATCGATCAGGTCGTTACTAGCTCGAACCGAACCGATAGAAATCGAACTAGCTCTAGGTGTTGACTGCTGCGACGACGACATTCAAGTGGCCGGCAAATGATCGACGATGGTGGGATTTCAGTATTGAGTAGTGGAAGAATTACATTCCTATTAGGACTCTATCAGATAATTTGATTTCAGATAAATTATTCCAAATATAATATTATTTAATAGATTTAATTTTAAATTTAATTTAATATTATTTTATTAATTTAATATTAAAGTAATTATCTTAATATTAAATTAAATTTAATATTCATCTTGTAGATAAATATTCTATTAATTAATAAGATTAATATTAAATTTAATCTAATATTTATCTTGATAAGTATTATATTAATTTAATATTAAAGTGATTAAGTTTAATCATATTTGAACTCTCTAAACTCTCCATATATAAAAAGAGCATTGGGTTATTATTTACACACACTTGAATTCAAAAGAAAAGCTGTAGGGAGAAAGTTTCCTGAAGAAATTATTTCAGAAAATTCTAAAGATTTTTTATTTACAACTTGACCTAAAAGTTTAGAGAAATTTGGAAATTACCCCATTGGTAATTTTTGTGAAAATTTTCCTAATTCGAAGCGAGCCCACACATGGTAGACATGAGCTTGAGGATAGCAGAGAAGACTACTCGGTCGAAGCATTCATCCTAGATGAATCGAAAATATACAATTTTGATTAAGTGTTTATTACTTTAGATATCACAATCAAGTTATTGTTTTAGAAACTTTTTTTAAAAAACTTTGGTTTTTCCTTAAATTATTTTTCGTTGCATTTTCCAAACCAGATTTTCCAACACAACCCAACCAACTTAGATTTTTGAATAAAAGTGGTGGGTTAATATTTGAAGAGAGTGAAAATCTAGACTATGTGAGAAACTAAAGTTCTAAGGTAAGATTTTCATGATTTAGTGCTAGTATCATGTTTATTTCATATATTTGAACATAAAATTTGATGTGAATCAAGTGTAATGGTTATCATGTTGATGTAAATTGAAGAGTAAGACAAGAAAGCAGATGGACGATGTGTAGACAAGGGGAAACAAGTAGAAAAAGCTTGAAGAAGTCTAATTTAGCTAAATTTATAATTACTTTACAATTATTTCTTACCTAATTAAGGTTGTAATTTATATACTGATGAACTAGTAACATCATGAATCTAAGTATTTGTAACTTAATAAGTTTGTGAATAATCCATGGAAATGGTAAATGAATGGGATTAATGTTGATGCAAATATATGTGAAGAAGAAAAAAACTAAATTGTAAATGTTGAAAAGTTATGTGTGAATATGAAAGTACGAAATTGATTGTGCTTGTGATGAATATGGAATTTGTAATAATGTTAAAGTCCTTATAGACAACTATTGAGATTGTAGGATATAGATGGCATGCCATTAGGAATACCATAGCGCACTTGTGAATTTAGCACTCTGCTGCTCTTGAAACTAGCATTTCGATGTTCCTGAATTTAGCATTTTGGTGCTCTCGATTTAACACTTATGTTCTTTCGTATTTGTGATTTCATTGCTTTTATCCTTCTTGTTCACTTGAGTCTACAATGGGCGAAAGTGAATGACACATGGTTTATGTGTAGATGATAAAGTATGGTAAGCAGATAAATGAAGATTAACCTTGTTGCTATTATGTACTTTAAGTATGACGATTTACTAAGATCATGTTAAATTGTTTATTTATTTTTTAAAATAGTTAAATAAAATCAATGGTAAGATTTAAATTATTTAATACTTACTAAGCTTTCACAAGATTAACATATGTTTCCAATGCGTAGGTAAAGATCATTTTGAACTGGCCTTCCTCATCCTCGTCTCATCATCAAGCAAGGATTTGAAGAGTATGAAACTTAAATTTTGGAGATAGATTGGCATGTACTTAGGATTAGAATTGTAATACCCTATATCTAACTCGATTACTAGGTCTGGGTACCAAATGTCACAATTAACCCTAGTTACTTAACAACATAATTCTAATTTATTTAATTCTTCTCCAGACTTAATGCTACGTTCACATACAAATTTAATCCAATTAATTAACTAACCAAAACATTTCCATATATGCACATCATATGGAATTCCTTATTATTCGAATGACTAACTATGTAGAAAAATGTCTTTTACAACATACCCATTTATTGAGTATTCCTATATACGTAATTTTGACAAATTGGAATCTGCTTAATTATATATTAATCCCGAGGCATAGCCTCTAAGGGCACCCTTCTATATGCATGATACCGGTTCGAATAAATCTACATGAATTCCACGAGGTCTGGCTTAGTCCCTTCCCATAGTTTCCATAACAGCCTATGGTCCTGCATTCAAGGCAAACCACTCATAAGTTTGAAAGAACTCAGTAAGATTCCATACATAAACTATTAGCTAATAGCATCTTGATGTTACGAGCAATGAGGATTAATGTATGTAAATAACTTCCTGATTTTTATATACGCTCTCACAATTTGGTTGGCATGGTCGAAACCTACATGCTCTTTTTGAATAGATTGTTGGCGGATAGATCTGTGGTGGGATTTCTCTAAGTTGTGCGCTCCTTGTCAACTCTTACAAATGACCCAAACTTCGTCTCAGATTTAGAACCTTTCTCTCCTGATAAACTTGTTAGATATCTTGTCTCATATCATGGGTTAACTCTAGTGGACTAGTAAACACTTCATCATAATGGCGGATTCTTGCCCTGATTCCTCCATTTCGCTCCAAACCCAAAATCTACTTACTGTATTATGCTCACATCTGTCTCATTGTAATTTATGTTGTGTGTATATCATTTTTAAAGGGAAATCCATTTATTTCCATCCTCGTATATGACCTTCGTATATAAGATTCAACTGATATTTGAGCACTACTCTTTCTTTGTGGAGTTGTACCTGTAAGATAGTCCCATTGGACTCTAACACCCCTAACCCGTATCCCTCGCTGAAACCGGGTTACAGAGCAAATAGACAGAAATTTCAAACATTTCATATTATCTAAACAAGTTATCAAAGCATCATTTTAATCCAAGTTATAAATATATCAAATCCAAATGAATTTTGCTTATTCATGAGCAATTAAACATAGAATTAAATTTACATGCACCTATCTAGATTTAGTTCAATTTACCATGCCATAATATGGCTTCAAAAAGAAACACATATTTATATGTATAAAACCAACCAAAATTAAACTTATAATCTCATTTACAATTAAACCACAAAATAACTATTATTTAGACACCCTAGGTACATGCCGACACAAAGGATAAACATCACCACATTTGAGTTTGGGGTCATTGTTAGATGCTGAATCAGAGATCAAAAGTTAAGTACCTAACCTGCGCACGAGAAACAAAACCGTAAGCTAAGTATAAACTCAGTGGGATTTCTATAATTCGAATATTTAAAGATAAGAAATTATAAATATACAATTGAAATATAAATACATATTAATATTTAATTATTACAACAACTATATCATATTTCATTTGTTTCACAAATATCTCAATTCTCATACTTGCTATATAAATAGCTTTTCACAATTTATTTCACATTTCATTATACAATTGCAATATCCATTCCATAGTCATTTCATGAGTATATAACTCATATATTGCATGTACTTGCAACATATTTCTCATTCTATTTTCAATTCACTATTTCACTTCCACTTCCCATACCATACCATTTCAATATCAATTATAAAACTTTATTATTCATTTACCCCTATTAACACGACTCGGACTCGGACGGATACACGGATCCAACCAAAACACACCAGTTTGGCATCCGGTGCCCCATCGGATAATTCGAAGTAATAATTTGACACCCAGTGTCTTATCGGTTAAACTGAAGTAAATTGGCACCCATTGCCTCATCGAATTAATCTGAAGTAGTAAATTGACACCCAGTGTCTCATCGACTCGAAGTCGAAGAAATCCCTGAACTCTTCCAATCCTATGACATGCCATCTATATTCGATTCAGCTCGATACAGTTAACAGGGTTTCAATTCACTTTTTAAATACAACCAATATTCATTTCAATTCAAATAATCAATATATTCTATATATATACCAATTCAATCAATATAAATTCAATAACTTCATCACATACTAAATCAATCCATTTCAATTGCAAAACACAATAATTCTCACCTCAACACTTACCATATACATTAAATTGAATTATAACAATTAACAACTAAATCGGATTATAGAAATACAAACCAGAAATTCTGAGCTATTCCTCGTCAACTTTTTCTTTTCCCTTTTAGTCGAGGATTCTGGTACGACGTTAGCTACGAAATTAAAACAATTAAAATTCATCAATACAATACAATTCAATTTCATATTGCATATTTCAATATTTACTTAACATTTGTCTAAATTCCAATTTAGTCTTTAAACCGAGATTAATTTTATTTCTTTACAATCAATTCTATATTTTCATTCAATTTCACTTTAAACTAGATTTAACTCTCTAATTTCACTTAAATCCTTAAATTTCAAACTTTTCCCAATTTAGTCCCTATTACTCAAAATTTATTCTACAATTCAATTCTTTTTCACTTTTAACTTGAAAATCTATCAATTTAATCCCTAATACTAAAATTATTCAACATTAACAACATTTAAAAACTCAATAATTTCTAAAATTTTGACATGGGTCAGGTAGTATTTAATACCAGGATTCCAAAAACATAAAAATTACAAGAAAAAGGGATTAAATTGACTAACCAATTGAGCTTTGAACTTTGAAACCCTAGCTTGCTTTCTCCTTCCTTTCTTTCTTTCTTTTTTTTCCTTCAGTTTGTTTCTATTCTCTTTCTTTTTCTTCATTTGATTATTATAAGATAATATAATATATATACTTAACATTTAAGTTTTAATATTATAATATTATAATATATATTTTACACATGTTTTAATCTTACGCCGCTCATTTAATGCCAATGGCATATTTGCTTATTTAATCCCTTTAATTATTCTTTAATCTATAATTCAACTTTCACCCTATATGCAATTTAGTCTTTATACCTAATTACTTTTAATTCAAGCAAATTCATTTAACTGAAACCTAATTAACTACACAATTAGCTTCGTAAATATTTATAAATATTTACGAGTCCGATTTACAGTAACAGAATCCCAGGAATGCACTTTTTCTTTAATTTGGCCCTTTTTAATTAATTAACTATCGAAGCGTTAAAATTTCTTAACGAAACTTAATACTACCTTAATGACACTCCGTAAATATTTATAAAAATATTTACGGCTCAGTTTATAAAAACAAGGTCCCAATACCTTATTTTCTAAAACCACTTGAACTTAATAAACCACTTATATAACATAAATTATCAAATCAAAAACCTTTTTTAAAAATCACATTTGACTCGTAAATATTAAATAATAACATTTACTAACTTACTAGTCGAATTTGGTGGCCTCGAAACCACTGTTTTCGACACCACTGAAAAACAGGTTGTTACATGGACTTTTACTCTTCAAGATAGTTCGAATAGATGTTTCCTTAATCAAGTAGTCTTAAGGGACTTCCCAACCACTGATAGTCCCTAGTGAACTATCTCCTCACTAGCTCATGTAAGGCGGACTTCCCTTTTATAAGATTGTCCTTAGTAGGCTTCTCAACGCTAGATAGTCCTAACGAACATCCTTTTTCTTTTGTTGGTCATTGCGCAAATTTTTGTCTTCAAGATAATCCTTGCCGGATATTCCACATATAATAGTCCGTGGCAGACTTTTCGCATTAGACAATTCATGGCAGACTTCCCTTTTCTGGCGACCTCGTCGCTAATAAATACTTAGAAATTAGATATTGAGGACCGTCTTGCTTTCTCATAACCTATGTTAGCTTGTCTATCACCTTTGGCGGACACTTATTCACAAATAATCTGAAGGAAATACCCTTTTTTCCATGCATATCCACGCACAAAGCGCTTTCACATATTCCTCCTGCCTTCGCATCTTGGCTGGACCTCCTATTAACACGCGTGCCAGCATTTCCACACGTACCATAACCATTAAGAAATCATACAATGGTTTCCACTTATATGCCCTGGCAAGCTTCTTTGTTTATTATCTTAGCGAACTTCATTTTGCCATAAGGCGAACTCTGTCTTCCATAGATTTTCTAACTGAATATCAGAAGGAATATACATGTTATCTGTATATGTGATCAAACATGGATTGTGGAACAATGACTTAAAGTTACGTAAACAAGATTATTTGTGTTTCGATCATATAGACCTCTATAAAGGAAACGGGTAAATACTTATGAATGATTAGATTGAAAGAGGTAAGTGGCATATTGAAGATGTTGATGGGTAGGAAATGAGTTATGAGCAAGGTATGGTATTGACGTGTAAATAATAATAGAAATTGAGGGAGTATTCACTAGTGACTATGTTGGAAGTTCAGTATAATATGATCATTTAAATAAGTTACCTGTTGAGATGTGCAGAAATGACACAAGTAAATAATGTTTTCCTCACTATGTTCTTAGGAACTTATATAGGTGTGTGTTTTGTTACAGGCAAATTGATAGGAGTCTGCGCTAGGAGAGACGATGCTAGGGCTACACCTAAAAAGTGGCGTATTAGGTTGTTATGCATACAGAGCAAGTTGGCGGCGTGTTCAAAGATTATAATACTCCTTAGAAATTCAATTGGGGTATCTGTAATAAATTAGGGTTCCAATTTGGATATAATTGTAATTTAATTTCCTCATGCTGTATATGTATTTGCTCATTGTATTTACTTATGTATTTTAGTTTGAGATTTTGTAGTTAAGTAAGTTGTCTTTATCTATAAATTGTATAAGTAAATTAAGCTTTTGTTTGTATTTATGTGGTAATACCCAAGATCTGGGTTCGATTGATCGAATCGGATTAAGGATGTTACACCCTCTTCCTTTCTTAGTCGAACTAAGGAGTTATTTTTCTATAAATAAATGACACTGGTAAAGCTATTTACACAATTTTGAGAGATTGTTACACCGTTGAAAAATAAAGAGAATTTATACTCAACTATTAAATATATTTCTCCAGAATAACAATTCTACCGATTTCTATTAAAGAAGAGAGAATTTTCATTTTCACCAAAAAAAAAAGAAAAGAAAACTTTTTTCTAGTTTTATATTTTGATTCAATTGGTTCAAGTCCACGCTAGAAGCAAATCGTGGTATGAGAAGAGCAGAGAAGATCATTTGACTAAAAGCTGGAAAACATCAAGGATCTGCTTATCTAAAAACACAAGTATGATTTCGGTCTAAGGTTTATTGCTATAAATATCATAAACTAGGTTAGTTTTCAAAATTTTAATTTTCTACTGTGCAAGAAAATCATTTTCAAATTATATTTTTCCAACACTCCCATGTCTTGGGTCAAATTATATGTTTTTCTTTGACTTTTAACCCAATACTTTATAATTTAATTCAACCCAATATTTGTTTTTCTATTTTCAATATAAATATTATTTATTTAAGTAATTTAATTAATCAAAATAACTAAATTAATTTCTTAATTAAATATTTTTGTCAATCCAATTCTAATCACGTTAAAGTCATGATAACTTTACCGTAAAAGAATTTTTGAGGAAATATATTTAATTTTCATATTCAACGAATTCATAATGACTAATTAACTGAATTCAAATTCGAATTTCAATTATTTAATTATAATTAATTAAATAATAATTCAAAAACCTTAAATCTTGGGAAATCAACATACTTGTGACAACTTTTTGGAAGGGATCCTAGCATTTATGGGTTGAGATGTCTTCATGGCGTTTGAAGATCTATCTCTTAGCTTCAAAACATATTTTGAATCACTTGATTTTGAGTTCAGGAGCTCAAGTTATGACCGTTTTAGTAAAGACTACATGAGCAGAATTTCTGAACGAGATTATGACGAGAATTACTAATTTTGGGCTTTTAATTCGAGTTTAAATCATATTGGCTTCAGCTTTTAGGCTTTATTTTATTATATATGAGAGCAATATGTATTTATCATCTCTTATTGTTTTATTATTATTTTATTCTGAATTTTTGATAATTATTAAGTATTTTAAGTTATTTAGGAGTTTTATGTTAAAAAAAAGTTTAGTTTAAAACTACTTCTTGTTTAGATTAAATTAGAGTTCTAGTATACTTAAGAGTTCTATTTTGATCTATTTAGCTAGCCTATATATAGGCCTTTGCATTGTATGCAATTCATTAATTACTCTTTTGAGTTTATAAATTAGGATCATCTTCAAACTTTTCCTTAACAAGTTTTCTTTCTTGGATGGGAAATTAGAGTCGCTTAAAGGGGTTATGGATTCTTTGTGTTTCTAAGGCTTTTAGGACTTCTACATATCATGTTCTGTCTTTCTATCTATCTTCTTTATTCGCTTCCTTATTCTTCTAATCTTTGATTTATTATTTTATTTTAGTTATTTATTTTAATTGTTTTATTGGACTTGGATTCAATTTCATTTCAGGTTGTGTCAAAATTCAAGTTTCTTTCTGAATGTCTAGAGCCCTAAGTCAAATTCGCGACTTTGACAAACTTTACGATCCACTTCTGCATTTATCCACATCATCCTTTATCATATGGTATCAGATTTAGCCATTTTAGGTGTTCCTTATATATATATATATGTAAACTGATTTCTAGCAAATAGCCTCAAAACAAATTTTTTACCCCGACAATTTTCGGAAAAAAATATTTTTCAGTGGGTAAACGATTTTCAAATAATCTAAAATTTTACATACTATTTCTTGGCACTATTTTAGAGTAGTAAAAAAATTTCCCACAAAAAATGATTGAAAAAGTACAAAAAAATAAAATACGAAAAAAAATAAAAAATAAAAAAAATATTCTGTGGGTTGAATTTTATGCTGAAACTTTTCAGATTAGATCTATATTATTTGAGGAGGCCCCAGTTTAAATTTCGTGATTTTTGGAAATCGAGAACACCTCGAACAGAGTTTGTCAAGTTGTTTTGTAATTTTTCGAGTTTTCGGGTTTCAGCAATTTTCAGTGACTTTTAGCCTTAGGTTTTCATTTGTTTTTTATTATTATTTTTTTTATTGTTCCTTTATGCATTCTAACACTTTATTGTTTCTTGTGTTAGTAGGTTAAAGCACATTGCACAATCTTTCCCCTGTGCAACAAAATTCTTTGATGTCTAGCTGATTTTGGACTCATAGTGCTATTAGGTTTGCTTTTTTAGTTTGATTCTAATACATTTTGATTGATTGATATAGTCACTTTTTAAAAGACTCACAAGATTAATTCTTACCTCATTGAGAATTTTATTTTTATTTCTGAGTGCATAACAATGAGGTTTGTTTAATTTTTCTTTTCTTGAGTGTTGTGTTCTTTTCAGGCTTTAATAATGATTCACGATACTATGATTGAGAAGTTGCAAAGGAAAATAGAGGAACTATTAGACAATGGGAGATGGTCAAACGAAAAGAGGAGTAAAATTGGTCTCTCACCTGTTGTGATATGTTATTGGTGTAATTCAAAAGATCATGAGGGTTTCCGATGTCCAATTAAATACCCAAATAAAGAGAACATGATTGAGCTATCACCTTTTGTGCAATGTTATGGGTGTAGTTCAAAAGATCAGAAGAGTTTCTAATGTCCAATTAAATATTCAAAAAGAGAAGAAAGTATGACTTTGTACCTTTTGTTGATTATTATTTTAGTGGAAAAGAGATATGTGATGACGAGCTTTGTGAATTAAAAAAAGATGACAGTGAGAATTTTTTCCTCGAATCTATGGAGTTAGATGAGATAGAAATGATATGTTCTCCTGCTGAGATGTATTGTACTGAATTGAATATTTATGATACTTGTGAGGGGGATATGGGAAGTGAGGAAAAATCATATGAAAATACCGAGAGAGTAGAGACCTTGAGTGATAAAAGTCTACTTGATGATCCAAATTTGGTGAGTGAAAATCCATATAAGGTAAAATTGAAGAGTTCTCACGAGGAAAAAAAATATGAAAAGAAAGAAAATACCCATACAAAAGTGAGGAATGATTATGTTTTAACTTACCCTAACTCAAATGTTTAGTGGTGTTTCTTTATTGCAGGACTTCATGGATCCATTGACGAACTCTCAATTATATTACTCTAACATCGATAGACGATTTTACTTGTGGGAAATAGGTAAGTTAAATATTGATAATTCCCCACAAGTGCTACAAAGTAAGAAAGGTAAAGAAACATTAGAAATTTATTTAAGAAGGCATACCTTGAATGTTTTTGATAAGAATGCTACTGGTTTTGTTTGCAAAATATTTCCTTACAACATGCTTTCTCGTTGGTCAAATTTTATTAAACCTTGGTCTGACAGTTCAACTGATTTTATGGGTTTATCTAAATTTGTAAAGGTTAAAAATAGTAATTTTGTTGTATTAAATAAGTTTTTTAAAGCATTTTACATATTTTATCTTGCAAAAAAAAATTTATCTTAACCTTTAACGATGATTTTTTACATAATAATATTAAACTTCTTGATTTTTATAATTATGTAAAATTCTTAACTCATCGTTGGAAATTCTTATGGATGACCATGCATATTAAAAGAAAGTTATAGGTTATTTTTTACTTGAAGACTCATGTACCTAACACTTCATTGTTTAGTATTGATACCTTGTTTTTAAAGGAGACATACATGATCGAAGTTGATTTGCAGGATCAAAATAATGCCTTAGATCCTAGAGATAGTTTTTGCACACAAGAAAGCTTAGGTAAGTATTTTTTTCATTTTATCATTATTTATTCTAATCCTTTTTCTTTTTGTGTAGCTAAAGATTCAGGGACAAAGCTTCGTGAGGAATACGAGTAGCTCAGTCCAATTCAAAGGCCATAATAGAGATGGGCCTTTCTAAGTACTCAAGCAGATCAATGACAATGCCTAACAAATAGATCTGCCCGATTTGATGACGAATATTTTTGAGGAAGAGGGGAATGATATGAGCTCAAAGCCCAAAATAAGGCTCATGAATGTGATGGGCTCAAATTTCCTCATGGCCTAATAACGAGGTCGAAGGTCAAGCAAATCCGAGCAAGATTGAATGGGACCATCCAAGACTTCATTACCAAGGCCCTAGATGCGTACACGACCGAAAATGAAAATCAAGATTCACTTTCTTGTTATCAAGAAAATCAAGAAACCGAATCTTGGTCCAATTTTTCTGTTTCGAACAATTTCAAGAATCAAGAAAATCAATATTTCTCATATTGGAAATCTTGGTCCAAGAAACCGAATCTTGTAGCCAAGGCACATCGGATTTCATGTATGAGCTTGAACGAGCCAATTTCGAGAGTACAGAAATCACAAGACCAAGTTCTTGAAAAATGGCCTGTTAAGATGTCTCTAAGCCCATCCTAATGTTTGGAAAGTAATTTAATTGAATATCAGACCAATATATCAAAGTGACCCAAATTGTAAAAATATTTAAACTATAGGTCCAATTTTATTTTAATAGGTGGATCGTCATGTAATAATTCAGCCCCAAGAGCCCATTTAAGTCCTTTGGTTAAATTCCTATTAAAAGTCCACATTTAGAATTATTTTATTTTTTTTATTTGATGAGTTGTTATGTTAGTTATTCCCTTAGGGTTAGGAAAACTTATTTTGAGGGCCTATAAGTAGCATGGACGTTCACCCTTATACACATACAATTAATTTATGTTTTTTTTGAGTTAATAATAATTTTCTTTGAGTTTTTCTTTAAGAATAGCTCTTGAGTTTCTTTTAAAAGCTGTTTTAACAATCTTTCAGGTTGTGGGAATCATCTTCAAGCTTTTTCTTACCAAGATCTTTTTCTTGGAGGGGGAATTAGAGCCATTGAAAGGAGTTGTGGATTCTTATTGTTTCTAAGGCTTCTTAGGACATCGTCTTCTCTTTTTCTATCCTTAATTTATCATTTATTGCTTATTTAAGTTAGTTCTTACTGTTTTGACGTGCCGATTTTATTTTTTTTCATTCTAGGTTAAAAGTTGCTTCAAGAAAGATATTCTCCTATCTTGTTCCATCAAGAAACACATCAAAATTAGGAGTTTTAATCTTTTCTTGTTGTTTCAAGTATTATTGCACAAAATAGTTTGCTTTTATTTTTAAAATCACTTGTAACAAATCTGTTTGTGTTTTATTTTTCCATATTTGGCTGGGGCGTTTTCTTGAGGTCCAAGGACGGTTTCTTTCCATCCAAGAAACCCTAATTCATTATCTTTTGGACTCTTTATCATTCGGTTCATCTTTCTTTTGTTTTAATTTCGTTTGACTCTTTTTTGTGACAACTAATCTATTTTCATTATTTCTCATTTCAGTTTACGTTCGTCTAGAGATCTAAAATAAATTCGCAACTTTGACAAACTTTACGATCCGTTTCTGTATTCATCCACATCATTCTTTATTAGTGTCTCACTTATCATGCAAAATAAAAAAAATGAAAAAGTAACATGTGTCGCAATTAGACATGTCCCCAATGAACTTATAACAAAAAGTTAAAAAGAGAATGAAACAATAAAGAAAAACCAAAAGTTAAGTAAAGTGCTTGATTGAAACAATATGATAATTTAAAGATTTAATTAAAATATTTTAAAGTTTAAGAATCAATTTAAAAATTTCACCATTAATTATCTTATTAACGTGAAGTAAAATTTATCGGTATTATTATTATTTTAATAATGAAAAGGATTTGGGGTTATAGACAGAAAGTATATCTCCCAACATTTTTATCTTTAATTCTCGAATTGAAACCTTTTAACATTTTTATACACAATTTTATCAATTTAAATTCAAGTATTACAAAAATATCCGATTAGTTGTGAATCAGCAAGGAAAAAGAAACAAAAGATTTAGAGGCCATTGTCCTGCCACTAAGTAAAGGTTCCCAAAAGTCTGATTTACAATGTCTGGCATGGACAGATTACAGAGGATGTTCGCCGGTGCAGGAGGCACGTTGGGTCACCTGCCACCGGATTCCCGGACTCTCGACTTGTCGGAGCAAGTTTACATATCCTCTCTCGCCCTCCTCAAAATGCTCAAGCACGGTGAATTTCTCTCTCCTCTTCTCAACTTCTACTTTCTTAAACTATTTTTTTTTCATTTGCTTAGCTGATTAGGGATTCGCTGCCTTGTAGTTTCGTCTAGAAAGAAAACATAACAATCGATGGATTTATTTTACTTTGGTTTTGCAGTTTAAGGTTTAATAATAAAAAATTAATATTCCGATCTGCTTTCCTTTACTTGCCAATTGGAACACATGAGCTGTTTTTCAATTTCAAATCTGGGAATGAAGAGTTTAAAATTGTAGTCATGTTTTTGTTTTTGGCTTATGTGAATATTTTATAGGAAGAGCTGGAGTTCCCATGGAAGTTATGGGTTTGATGTTGGGAGAGTTCGTCGATGAGTACATTGTGCGTGTTGTTGACGTCTTTGCAATGCCACAGAGCTGTACATGTGTTAGTGTGGAAGCAGTGGATCATGTTTTTCAAACAAATATGCTTGACATGCTCAAACAAACAGGAAGGTATTAATTATTCTCTAGTTTATTCATATTAACTCATTTTAGTTCGTGGAAAAACTCAAGCATTGAAGAGAGAGCATTTGTATGGCAAGTTTAGATGGTTTTGCGCTTCTTGATAACCTCTATCTCCAGATTGTGAGCTGCTGTCTGGTTTTGTAGGCTTGAGATGGTGGTGGGTTGGTACCATTCACATCCTGGATTTGGCTGTTGGCTTTCTGGTGTAAACATAAACACGCAACAGGTGGTGCTTAACCTTTTGCATAGTGTAAAGCATAAACGTACTAGCCAACTTGCTTTGTTACTATAACTTAGAATATATTCTTATCAGTCATGAGCTTTATGTCTTTTGTTGGAGAAATTATTAGTTAGGCCCTTTGATACGGGGTTGCGCGCGGACCAAGATCGAGTTGCCAAGTCACGAGAAACTCCTACGAAAACCCTAAACAATTAGATCTGAAACGAAACAGAAAATTAAAAGATTAGATTTTGAATTTTCAGATCTGAAATAAAATCTCCAAATCAGCAAAGAATCAAATTGAGAATAGAAATAAGTGTTAGGGTTCTTGAAACCCTCAAGGAGATTGTGATTCTGCCCAATTGAACACCAAGATAGTTTTCCCCAAATTTCGACAATCTAATTTCACCCAAAAAGAGTATGGAAAAACCCTAGAAATTGGGGATTTTTGGGCTGATTCCTTAAGATAGAAAAAGGCTGAAAACACAATAAGAACAGAAAATAGATTAGATAATGATTCAGCACAAGTAGAAATAAAGAAAGAATTGACAGTAAGAAATTAAAAGATAAGTCCTAAGAAGCCTTGAAATCTCGAAAGATCTCACAACTCCCTTCAAACGGCTCTAATCTCCCCTCCAAAGAATATCAATGGCAAGAAGAAGGTTGAAGATGGCTCCCACAATCAAAAAGATTGTTAAAACAACTTCTAAAGAAAACTCAAGAGAAAATCCTTGAAGAACTCAAAGAGAATTTTCACTCAAATCAAATCTGAAATTTTCAATGTAATTGTAATGTAATGTAGGGTGGCTGGCCAAGCCATATAAATAGGCCTTTCAAATGTTTTCCTAATTTAATTAGAACACTAAAACTAAAACTAAAAAAAAAACTCCTAATTATTTTAATATGGAAATTCGGCCAAGGGTCTTTTATTTGGGACTCTTGGACTGAATATAAAAATTTAAACTAAGTAAAATAAATAAATAAATAAATAAAAATAAAACTTTACAACTTGGGCCACTTTGACAATTTGGCCTGATTTTCAACTAAGTATGGATGGATTTCTTGATTGGGCTGGGAATTTGCTTATTGGGCCTCGCCTTCAAGAATTTGGGCTTTTGTGACTCGTATCATTCCCCCCTTCCTCAAAAGATTCGTCCTCGAATCTGAAAAATCAAATGAACTCGACTTTCCTCTATCGAACGGGAGTAATGGCAATTGAGTCCACTGAAAAGAATAGCCATGAAATAGTAAATAGCAACACAAACAAGCTTGTAGTCCAATTATAAGCATAATAGAACATGTATAACGCATGTGAATGGACAGATTCAGATTACCATGCAAACAATCTAATTTACTCACCACTGCCTCGTCAAATATTTGAAACAAAGATGGACATGTTTTAAGGCATTCAGTCGTCTCACATTGTTCCCACAAACCATGAATAAATTGCGAGTAATAAATCAAATGGTAAACATTATCGTCACAAGTAGGTATTTGAAAAGATTCACATGGTTCACAGAGTTGCATAATCATACCATGCATTAATCGACGGTCTATAGATTCACTCACACATGCATTATCAAAAACAAGAATCTTTTTATCAACCATCAAACAGATAGATCATCAATAAATAAAATAGGACAGTCAAGCACGTTTCGATCTAAGTGTTCATCAACACGATCTTTATCACTATCCGAGGAGTACAAAAGTGTTTCAAAGGTTTCAAGCATCTTACCTCGATAAGCAGAAGAATAAGGGTCGATTTTACCTTTTTCATTTAAAACAAACCTTCGCTCATCGGGGGCATAGTGTAGTCGAATCTCCGTTGTTGAGTTAACCTTTGTCAAATGGAACTCAAACTTCATGTACAACCACATAAACTGTTTAAGGCACGAATATAAATTGAAAACAAATTTGGAAAATTTCGTTACCTTATTCTCCAAAATAGATTTGGACAAATTCGAGGATTTTACACAAGGTAAATCAAGAGAATAACAAATCACGCTTCTTTTCGTAATGACTTTATCAACCACAATCGAAGAGTAACAATTAATCGGATCAAAATGAGGGGATCTTTTAAGAACTAAGTCACCAAAAGTTTTATTAATAATTTTCAAATCTGCACTGGACTCGGTTTCTAAAATTTCCTTACCTCGCTTACCTTCGGGATCATGTAGTGTGATTTCATCTTTGCCTAAGTTGATCGTATGAAAGCGTCTTTCATTTGAGAGGTATTGAAGTTGAAAG
This sequence comes from Gossypium hirsutum, assembly GCF_007990345.1. NCBI lineage: Eukaryota > Viridiplantae > Streptophyta > Magnoliopsida > Malvales > Malvaceae > Gossypium > Gossypium hirsutum. The sequence continues at coordinate 34,224,496 of NC_053426.1, read as the reverse complement.
TTATCTTTCGATCTTTCGGGAACCTGAAAAGTAGCAACACAAGAAAAATTCATATCTTGGTTAGTGGAAACATTCCTCACTAGCCTTTCCTCGTCTTTTTCTTTTGTTTCTTTTTCTAACTCATTTTCTCTTCTTTCTTCAACTTCTTTTTCAATTTTCTTTCTGTTTCACATTCCTTTTCACTCTCAATCTCTTTTTGCTCTTTTTCATTCTCTTTTTCTTTTCCTCACTTGTTTTAACAGAATTTTTCAGTTTGATTTGGTCCTCATGGACTTGTTCCAGAGTGAGCGGCACTAAGGTGAGTTTCTTTCCTTGATGCTTGAAAGAATACCTATTGGTACGACCATCGTGAGTGACTTTTCGATCCAGTTGCCACGGTTCTCCTAGCAACAAATGGCAGGCTTGAATAGGCATTACGTCGCACACAACTTCGTCTTGATACTTACCGATAGAAAAGGCGATGCGCACTTGTTGAGTGACCCTAAATTGGCCTTCGTTGCTAAGCCCTTGTAGTTGATAAGGTTGTGGATGCTTGGTAGTGGTTAAGCAAAGCTTTTCCACCATCGTCGTGCTGGCTATGTTCGAGCAACTTTCACCATCAATAATAACTCTACAAAGCTTACCTTGTACGTGGCAGCGAGTATGAAAGAGATGTTCTCGTTGCTGCTCGCTCTTTGGTTTTGCCAAAGATGATTGTCCATGATCATGACAATCATCATCCATTCTAGGGACACGTTGAGGGTTGCACCTATGGGGCTGGTTATCCCTATCTTCCTTAATTGGATCTCGATATTGATGTTTTTGATTCACTCGTACCTCATTCAAAGTAGTATTCAATGCTTGAAGTGTAGCATTTATTTGTGTGATTGCAGCAGTATGTCTGTCTAACTGTTGTTGGACTTTCATAAGTGCATCATTATTATCACCTTTAGACATCTTCAAAACCTGTAAAAAATAAACACTCAACACTCAAAATAAAAGTTAGCAAACCTCACCATTAATCACTCAAAAAGAAAAATCAAATTCTCAATGAGGTCGAATTCAATCTTGTGAGTTCTTTATCAGAGTTTATATCAACCAATTAGAGAGTGTGAGCCAAACTACCAAAGAATCCTAATTTGCACTAGGATGCCAAAAACTGACGAGACACCAAGTGATTCGTGTTGCACCGAGGAAGGATTGTGCACACGTTTAAATCCTACTAACACAAGAAACAAGAAGGTGTTAGATATTTTAAAAGGATAATAAAAGCAAACAAATGAAAACCTACAGCTAAGAATCAATAAAAATTGCTGAAAACAGAAAACCCGAAAAACTGTGGAGTAACTTGACAACTTCGTTCGAGGTGTTCCCGATCTCAAAAAATCACAAAATTAAATCTCGAATGTCCTTAAATATTTAATTTTTGATCTGGAAAGTTTGGGCACCAAACTCAACCCGCTGAATTTTTTTAAAATTTTTATTGGATTTCGTCTTTTTTTCGATTTTTTGACTTTTTTGACTGATTTTTTTGCAGGAATAAATTTTTTATATTCAATCACAGTGCCACAAATATGTATGTAAAATTTCAGATCAATTTGACAACGTTTACCCACTCAAATAAAATTTTTTTGAAAGATTTTTCTGGGTAAAACTGCTGTTTTTGCTTTAAAATATTGAGATCAGTTTAGAAATCAACCAAGAACACCCAAAACGCCCAAAATCTGATACCAAATGATACGGGGTTGCGCGCGGACCAAGATCGAGTTGCCAAGTCACGAGAAACTCCTACGAAAACCCTAAACAATTAGATCTGAAACGAAACAGAAAATTAAAAGATTAGATTTTTGAATTTTCAGATCTGAAATAAAATCTCCAAATCAGCAAAGAATCAAATTGAGAATAGAAATAAGTGTTAGGGTTCTTGAAACCCTCAAGGAGATTGTGATTCTGCCCAATTGAACACCAAGATAGTTTTCCCCAAATTTCGACAATCTAATTTCACCCAAAAAGAGTATGGAAAAACCCTAGAAATTGGAGATTTTTGGGCTGATTCCTTAAGATAGAAAAAGGCTGAAAACACAATAAGAACAGAAAATAGATTAGATAATGATTCAGCACAAGTAGAAATAAAGAAAGAATTGACAGTAAGAAATTAAAAGATAAGTCCTAAGAAGCCTTGAAATCTCGAAAGATCTCACAACTCCCTTCAAACGGCTCTAATCTCCCCTCCAAAGAATATCAATGGCAAGAAGAAGGTTGAAGATGGCTCCCACAATCAAAAAGATTGTTAAAACAACTTCTAAAGAAAACTCAAGAGAAAATCCTTGAAGAACTCAAAGAGAATTTTCACTCAAATCAAATCTGAAATTTTCAATGTAATTGTAATGTAATGTAGGGTGGTTGGCCAAGCCATATAAATAGGCCTTTCAAATGTTTTCCTAATTTAATTAGAACACTAAAACTAAAACTAAAAAAAAAAACTCCTAATTATTTTAATATGGAAATTCGGCCAAGGGTCTTTTATTTGGGACTCTTGGACTGAATATAAAAATTTAAACTAAGTAAAATAAATAAATAAATAAATAAAAATAAAACTTTACAACTTGGGCCACTTTGACAATTTGGCCTGATTTTCAACTAAGTATGGATGGATTTCTTGATTGGGCTGGGAATTTGCTTATTGGGCCTCGCCTTCAAGAATTTGGGCTTTTGTGACTCGTATCACCCTTCTTACCATGTCAGCCATGGTTCCTTCCAATAATATAGTGCCAAGGTTATTTTTACATGTAATTTATTTACTAATAATTTCTCTCAAAATTCAGAAATTTTGCATATTCCTACCCATGAGCTTCCCTTCTCTCTGACCTTGCTATGCTACCAAACCTCTATACAATTTTTAAAAGAATCACTGTATTTTTTTATAACACATTAACCATCAATCATCCATTTCTCCATACATAATGCACAAAATCAATGTTTAAATTGATGAAGAATTGGCAAGAACTAATGGAGATGAATTCCATCCATTGATTTTGATACTAATTTTACTACGCCTACAACATTTTCTCTCCTTAAATCTATTTTCCTTTTATGGGTTCTCTTTGGTTTTTCACACACTCTCTCTCCCTCTCCCTCTCCCTCCCTCTCCCTCCCTCTCCCTCTCCCTCTCCTTCTCCCTCTCTCTCCTCTCTAGCTCTCTCCCTCTCTCGCTCTTCCTCCCCCTCCCCCTCTCGCTCTCCCTCTCTCTCCCCTCCCTCTCTCTCCCTCTCTCTCTCTCTCTCTCTCTCTCTCTCTCCCCTTCTCTCGCTCCCTCTCCCTCTCTTTCTCTTTCTCTCTCCCCTCTCCTCTCCCTCCCTCTCCTTCTCCTCTCTCTCTCTCTCCTCTCCCCTTCTCTCGCTCCCTCTCCCTCTCTTTCTCTCTCTCTCTCCCCTCTCCCTCTCCCTCTCCCTCTTCCTCTCCCTTTCCCTCACTCTCCTCCTCTTTCTCTCCCTCTCCTTTCCTCCTCCTCTCTCTCACCCTCTTTCCCTCTCTCTCTCTCTCCCCCTCTCTCTCCTCTCGCTCTCTCCCTCTTGCTCTCCTTTTCTCGCTCTCCCTCTCATTCTCCCCCTCTCTCTCTCTCTCTCTCTCTCTCGCTCTTTCTCTCCCCTTCTCGCTCCCCCTCTCTCTGGTTTTTAATTTTGGGTTCTCTTTGGATTTTAATTTTCTCTTTTTTTTCTTGTTAAAGAAAGACGCTGCAAACAGATTGCCAGAGTTTTAGTCTTTAATGTATAGGGATATGAATGGATTAATGGGTATTTGTTGCTTTGTCTTGATAATTCCTTTAGTCCAAAACTGGAAAAGAAAATGGATGAATTTTGAGAGAAGTTATTAGTAAAAATGGCATGTAGTAATATCTTTACGTGGCATTATATTTTTGGAGGAGACCATGGCTAATAAAGTAGGAAGGCCCACCTTATAATTTCTCGGGTTTTTTACCTTAATAATATAAAAAAATAAAAAAACAAAAATAGGTTGTTCCAAAGATTAAGTACCAAAATGGTACATTTGAAGTGGTAGAGAGTGGTGCATGGGCGGCACCACCCTTAATTTCTGACTGATTACAGTAAAAAAATAAAATAAAATAATGGAGTGGAAGGTGTCAGATAGGCGGCACCAGTTTGGGGTTTGACGTTTGGAAAAAAAATTATAGAACAAGAGAGGGAGAAGAGAAAAGAAGAAAGAAAGAAAAGAAAAGGTAATTTTTTAATATATTTGATATTACTAGAAATGAAAAATTTTATATTGTTAGAAATAGACTATTTTAATTCATTAAATTTTTTATATAAGTATTTATATGCCGTTCGAAATTGTTTTGAGATTTTTTGTTAATTTTTTAACAGATTGAGTATTGAAGATGGATAATTAGTTTTTCGTATGTGTTTATTTTGATGGAATCATCTTAACAACAACCGTTGGATATATATTTGAAACATGACAACAAATAGCAATGAAATTTAATAGAAATGTCTCGTTGGATAATATGAAAGGAAAGGTTAACGTAAAAATTGTTAGACGTTGTGGGAGCCGTTGTGGGAGAAGGATATCAAAACTTTTTTATAAGTTTCCAATTTCGACGGGTCCATCAAATTTACCGAAATAGAACTTGGAGATGACAAAGACAATTATCGCTCTTTATTGTGGCAATCAGAGTGACAAAAAATGCATCGATTCACTTATTTACTGAGTTTGTTGGTATGAGCAAAATGAAGATCTCACTGCATATAGTAAAGAACATGGAGCTCAAGAATCGTGCATGGTCGCTCTAATATCGTACGTTGATAATGAATTGACTATATGCGAGATCGATATTGATCTTAATGTTACATCCGATATTGATGTAGTTGGTGATAATTGATACGATAGTAGTGATCCTCGTGATCAAGAGGTCGATAGTGATGGTGATCCCGATATGGACGATGTTCCCGATGATATTGATGACGAAGACGTAAATGACGACGGAAACATTAACACGTCTACAATCGGGAACTAGATTCGACGTATTGTGATACACAATAATCCTAGGCCATACGTGTAGCTCATAGACCCCGACGCGACGCACGTAGCCGAGTTCTCAGAGTACCATGAAATACTTTCTGTTCACCGGTTGACTGCAAATTTCGATCCCGAGGAGTTGTTCGTAGGCCAGAGATTCGAAAATAAGGAAGAGTGCGTATATGATATTAAGTGGTATAACATTAATATATCAATGGACTATAAAGTCGCAGTGTCTAAACCAACATTAAATATTAGAGAGTGTTGGAAGTCAGCGGAAGGCTGTAATTGGTGGATATGAGCTGCATTTATTCAACATTCGCAGATGTAGGAGATACGGAAATTTGTTGGGCTTCACACATGCACATTAACACGTATGATAGAAGATCATCAAAAACTTGATTCCAAAACTATCTGTACTTGTATCGTACTAATGGTGAAAGACATGCTGACTATTAAAGTTTCGGTATTGATTGCTGAAATTTATGCACGATTCCAGTATCGATTATTATACTAAAACGCATGGATAGCTAAATAAATGGCAATGGAGAAATTGTACGGGGATTTCGATGCGTCGTATAACGAGTTACAGGGATGGATAGCTGCTATGTGGGTATACATACCAGGGACTATCATTGAGTTACAGATACAACTTTATTACAGCCCGAATGACCAACTACAACAGCCCGGATGACCAACTACAACCGGGAAAAAGAATTTTTCATCGAATGTTTTGGACATTTGATCTATGTGTGGCGCATTTCCTCACTGTAAGCTGTTTGTGCAAGTGGATGGGAATTGGCTATGGAAAATATGCACAGATCCTATTTCTTAGGGTTGCTCAAAACGGCATTAAGAACGTGCGCTCGATAACATTTTCAATCATAGACACGGAGAAAATGGAATCATGGAAATTCTTCCTTACCAATCTACGGAGGTATGTTATTAGCAACGATAATATTTGCATTATCTCCGATTGAGGAAAAGGATTAATTGTCCTCATTAGGTGTTTTGGTGTGTCATGAAGATCCGCTTACTGCATCCGGCACATTGCGGCTAACTTTCATCGAGATTATAAGAATGCAAACTGGAAGAGACAAGTTGTGAAAATGGGTAAAGGATAATCTTATCTTTTCAATATAAGTTTTAATATTTTAGTGCAATACTGTAACTTATCTTTTCTTAATACATATACGATGCATGAGCTAGAGCCATATATTTTTAGCCAAAGAATGACTCGACATAAGAGTGACATGAAGGGTTAAACTAACAAATATTTTCGAAAATGGTTGGGTATCATGGAGCCTTGGCAATGGGCTCAAAATTTTGACGAGAGCTTTCGTTATGGTCAAATAACCATAAACTTATGGAGGGAATCAACATTGTGTTGTTGAAAACACCACATCTTCAAATTTCATTTGTCTTCTCAGCTACATTCTACATGTTAGCTACCTTGATGCCAAGAATGGGTCAACAACAATTCAACCAGATGTAGGTGGGACACGTGTTTGTCCAAGATGTCAGGGATGCAATTGTTGCAAACCGTTTGATGACAAGATCGATGAATGTAGAAATATATTCACGATGTCTTGAAATGTTTCGAGTTACAGAGACCATCGGTCATTGACCCGGTATACCACCTAGGTCCTATGGAGTTTACCATCGGTCATTGACCCGGTATACCACCTAGGTCTTATGGAGTTTATCTCTGAAACAGACAGTGCGATTGAATGAGGTTCCAAACAGTTCATTATCCATGTGCGCATGTCGTGGCAGCGTCTGCTAAAGTCTCGCTCAATGTTGAACAATTTTTCGATGATGTGTACACTCTCGAACACACGTTGCGTGTCTGGTAGAATGAGTTCCCCATCCTACCTGACCTGTCTACGTGGAAGGTGCCTCCGACAATTTTCGAGCTTGTCCTAGACAGAGGGTTGCATAGGAATCTGAGAGGTAGTCCGCAATAATCCAGAATCCGTAATGAAATGGATATTAAGGAGAAATCTGACAGTAAGTATTGTAGATTTTGTAGATTAGTTGGTCATAATCGGAGCAAACGCTCGCAACGAAACTATCATGTTGGACAATCATCATGATCAGGTAAGAATTGAGCTTATGTAATTTATATAAAAAAGTTATATTACAATATTTTTTCCAATTAGATTATGGTTGTAATGTGTTTAATTTATATAACAAAATTTATATTATAAAGTTTGTTCCAATTAGGTTATGGTTGTAATATATTTAATTTATATAACATAATTTATAGTATAAAACTAAGTTTGTTACAAGTTTTAGTGATTTAATGTTGTAATGTTGCAATTAATTTAATTTATGACCATAAATTTTGTTCCAATTTTTAAAGTTCTAATTAATCTAATTAAATATATACAAAGATTGTGTTTTTATTGATTTATATTTTTTTAGAATAAAAAAGTACAAACTTTGTAATATTAAAACCGCAAGAAACCCCTAAAATTGATGGTTTGATGGTGTGGTCCTAGGGGTATATTTCTGTGGGGGTCGACATTCATGTTGTGGGTGATTGCAGCGATCAACATCCTCTTCAGTCGCAGGTGGTGGTGTGCGAAACATGGAAGAAAAATCGTATGCCTCGAACGCCATCGATGAACTTGAGTCGGGAGGAGTGCCATACTGTGGTCGATACGACCTAAGAGGAGTGGAGTATTGTGGTGGATACGGGCCGGGGGAGTGCTGTAATGCAGTGGATACGGGCTGCGAGAAGTACTATACTGCGGTGGATATGGGCCGGGAGGAGTGTTGTACTGCGGTGGATACTACCCAAAGATATCAAACCCGAAATGGTATCTGTGTCCTGACGAGCTTGGGAAATAATCATTGATCGGAAAATTTAGATGATAAGAATTATCAGCCAAATGTGTATGCGATCGTTCAGACTCAGGCTTTGACTGTAGCTCGGGCTCAGGATCTTTCTCTGGCTCTGGCTCGGCCTCTATTTCGGCCACTGGCTTGTTTGCCCCATGTCGCTACATGTGTGGGGGGATTACAGTCGACTGCCCACCAAGTAAATATGGCTTTCCTGAAGTAGAGTACCATTGTATGTACTCTAGCGATGATTGCAAATTAGAAGAAATATCCATCTAAGGTCTCCATGCCATCTGGTTATCCCACACTACAATATATTTCCAGTGCAAAACCCCCAATTATTTTAATATTTTCCTCTCTTGGTGATCAAATGAATCTTTCCCACCTGCATTGATGGATTCGGGATATACTAGATACAACCAAACTGCCGGAGTACTCGATCCCTGTTATACCACTCGATTGTCTAGAAATTGATAATTGGTGCGTTAATGCACCACAGGTGAGAATAAATGTGGGCAAACGAGGGTATAACAGTCGTAATTTTTGGTCTCCGATACGGCATCCAAATAAATTGCACGATTAATAATATAGTTAAAATTTAACACGGTTCAAGTAAGATATAAAAAGTAATTACATGTCACGAATATTGGAATAGCTTATCCCTTCCCCGACATGTTGTTCAATAATCAGACGATATATCGGGACAGTGTACAACCTCTCGATACCAGGATAAAAACTCCATCTGCGAAAAAAATTTCAAGTAAATATAGTATCGTTAGAATAGTATCATTATAAAGAAATTGTCAATTAGTAACAAGTTAAATTTTATCACTTGTTCACTAGTGGAAATATATATGGTTGGTTCCTAATTGATGCCAAGAATGGCATCGATAAAAAGCCCATGACTGCAGCAATACAAGGCATCCACCTATGCCTACGACATCAGGCTTTGTCGTCTGACAAAACTCATGATACAACATAGCCAGAATTGCGGAACCCTAACTATACGAGCGAACATTCTGCAAATCAACTAATAGGGGTAAATACATCAAATGAACTCTGTTGTTGTTCGCATCGGGTATCAGTACACCCCCTATAATATGCATAATGTATGCTCGAGCTGCACACATCAACTCATGCTTAGTGGCATTAACTGATAAATGTTCAAAATTAGCTTTCACCCATGTAAATTTCAAACCCGTAAAATTAGACTCATAATCAACGAGCGAGACTCCTAGTAGGATATAACAAAGGGTAGTCGGCTCAGCTATCACACTTACGCCTGTTACAGCACTCCCGTTACGACACTTATGCGATATAGAGGCCGAGCCAGAGTTAGAGCAAGATCCCAAGCCCGAGGTCGAGCCACAGTTGGAGGCTAAGTTCGAGTGATTGCATACACATTTGGTTGATAGTTCTTATCATCCAGATTTACCAGTCAATGACTATTTCCTGGGCTCGTCAAGACACGGATACTATTTTGGGTTTGATATCTTTGGGTTGTATCCACTGTAGTACAACACTCCTCCCGGCTAGTATCCACTACAGTACAACACTCCTCCGGCCCGTATCCACCACAGTATAGCACTCCTCCTAGCCTGTATCCATCGCATTACAACACTCCCCTCGGCCCATATCCATCGCAGTACTTCACTTCTTTTGGGTCGTATCCACCGCAGTACTTCACTTCTCCTAGGTCGTATCCGCCGTAGTATGGTACTCCTTCTGGCTTAAGTTCATCGATGGCATTCGGGGCGTATGATTTTTCTTTAATGTTTTGCATACCCCCACCTGCAACTGAAGAGGATGTTGATCGTTGCAACCACCCAAAACGTGAATGTTGATCCCTGCAAAAATATACCCCTAGGACCACACTATCAAACCATCAATATTAGGGGTTTCTTGCGATTTTAATATTACAAAGTTTGTACTTTTTTATTCTAAAAAATATAAATAAAGAAAAAGACAATCTTTGTATATATTTAATTAGATTAATTGAAAATTTAAAAATTGAAATAAAATTTGTGGTTACAAATTAGATTAATTGCAACATTACAACATTAAAACACTAAAACTTGAAACCAACTTAGTTTTATAGTATAAATTTTGTTATATAAATTAAATACATTACAACCATAATCTAATTGGAACCAACTTTGTAATATAAATTTTGTTATATAAACTAAATACATTACAACCATAATCTAATTAGAACAAACTTTGTAATATAAATTTTTTATATAAATTACATAAGCTCAATTCCTACCCGATCATGACGATTGTCCAACATGATAGTTTCGTTGCAAGCATTTGCTCCGATTATGACCATCTAATCTGCATAATCCACAATGCTTACCATCGGATTTCTTCCTAATGTCCATTTCATTACGGATTTTGGATGATTGCAAACGACCTCTCGGATTCTTATGCAACCCTCTGTCTAGGACAAGCTCAAAAGTCAATGGAGGCACCTCCCATGTAGACAAGTCAGGCAGAATGGAGAACTCATTCTTCCAGACACGCAACGTGTGCTCAAGTGTGTACACATCACCAAAAAATTGTTCAACATTGAGTGAGACTTTAGCACACGCTACCACGACATACGCACATGGATAATGAAATGTTTGGAACCTCCTACAACCGCATCGTCTGTTTCAGAGATAAACTCCATAGGACCTAGGTGATATACTGGGTTGACAACTGATGGTCTCTGTAACTCGAAACATTTCAAGACGTCGTGAATATATTTCTATATTCATTGACCTCGCCATTCGATGGTTTGGAACCATTGCATTCGTGACATCTTCGACAAACACGTGCCCCGCCTACATCTGGTTGACTTGTTGCTGACTCATTCTTGGCATCAAGGTAGTCAACCTATAGAATGTAGCTGAGAAGACAGATGAAATCGGAAGATCTTGTGTTTTCAACAACACATCGTTGATCCCCTCTACCAAGTTTGTGGTTATTTGACCATAACGAAAGCCCTCATCAAAACTTTGAGCCCATTGCCACGGCTCCATAGTACCCAACCACTGTCGAAAAGATGTCTTCATTTGACCCTCCATGTCATTCTCAAGTCGAGTCATTCTTTGGCGGAAAATATGTGACTCTATCTCGTGCGCTGTATATGTATTAAGAAAAGATAAGTTACAGTATTACACTAAAACATTAAAACTTATATTGAAAAGATAAGGTTTTCCTTTATTCATTTTCATAATTTGTCTCTTCCAGTCTGCATTTTTATAATCTCAATGGAAGTTAGCCGCAATATGTCAGGTACAGTAAACGGATCTCCATGGCATATCAGAACGCCTAATGGCCACAATTAATCATTTCCCTCTATCGGAGATGATGCAAATATTATCGTTGCTAATAACATACCTCCGTAGGTTGGTAAGGAAGAATTCCCACGATCCCATGTTCTCCTTATCTACGATGACAAATGTTATCGGGAGCATATTCTTGTTGCCGTCTTGAGCAACCGCAAGAAGTAGGATCTGTGTATATTTTCAATATAGCTAGATCCCATCCACTTGCACAAATGGCTTGCAGTGAGGAAATGAGCGCACACATGGATCAAACGTCCAGAACATCCGATGAAAAATTCATTTTCCCAGTTGTAGTTGGTTATCCGAGTCGTAATAAGGTTGTGTCTGTAACTCAATGACAGTCCCTGGTACGTACTCCCGCATAGTAGCTATCCATCCTTGGAGCTTGTTATACGATGCATCAAAATTCCTGTACAATTGCTCTATTACCATCTGTTTAGTTATCCATGCCTTTCGGTATGATACTCGATACTAGAATCGTGCTTGCATTTCAGCAATCAGTACCGAAACTTTAATGGTCGGCATGTCCTTCACCATTGGCATGATACACGTACAAATAGTTTTGGAATCAAGTTTTTGATAATCTTCTGTCATATGTGTTGATGTACATGTTTGAGGCCCAATAAATTTTCGTATCTCCCACATCTGTGAATTTTGAATAAATGCAGCTCGTACCCACCAATTATAGCCTTCTGCCGATTTTCAACACTCTCCAATATATAATGTCGTTTTAGACATTGCGACTTTGTAGTCCATTGATATATTTATACCACTTAATAGCAAATACGCACTCTTCTTTACTTTCGAATCTCTGGCCTATGAACAACTCCTCAGGATCGGAATTTATGACCAACCGGTGAGTAAGAAGTATTTCAGGGTACTCCAGGAACTCGGTTACATGGGCCATGTCAGGGTCTATGAGCAATATGTGTAGCCCAGGATTATTGTGTATCACAATACGTCGAATTTGGTTCCCAACTGAAGATGCATTAATGTTTCCATCGTCATTCACGTATTCGTTGTCAATATCATTGGGGACATCGTCCATATCAGGATCACTATCACTATCGACCTATTGATCACAAGGATCACTACTACCGTATCCATCATCACCAACCACATCAATATCGGGTGTAACATCAAGATCGATATTGATCCCTCATATTGTCGATTCACTATCAACGTATGATATTGGAGCCACCATGCACGGTTCATGAGCTCAATGTTCTTCACCATATGCAGTGAATCTTCATTTTGCTCCATACTGGCTAACTCAGCAAATAAGTGAATCGGTGCATTTTTGTCACTCCGATTCCCACAGTAAAGAGCGATAATTGTCTTCGTCGTCTCCAAGTTCCATTTTTTTGAATTGGATGGGATCTGCCGAAACTAGAAACTTGTAGAAAAGTTTCGAGATCCTTCTCCCACAACGTCTAATAATTTTTGCGTTAATCTTTCCCTTGATATCATCCAACGAGACATTTCTATTAAATCTTCTTGCTATTTGTTGCCATGTTTCAAATATACATGCAACGATTATTTTCAAGATAATTCTATCGAAATAAATGCATACGAAAAATTAATTATCCATATTCAATACTCAATTTGTTAAAAAATTAACAAAAAAATCTCAAAACAATTTTGAGCAGCATAAAAATACTTATATAAAAAATTTAATGAATTATAATAGTCTATTTCTAACAATATAAAATTTACTGTCATTTCTAATAATATCAAATATATTAAAAAAATTTACAAAATAACATTCTCAATAATCTAAACACAAAACTTACTAACAAATCACAATAAACAAAATAACTTTAAACCAAAACATAAAAATAACACAAAACTTACTAACAAATCACAATAAACAAAATAACTTTAAACCAAAACATAAAAATAACACTAAACAAACTATATAATACTAACAAAATTTTTTTTCTTATCATAATCTATTATATTTGAAAACAACAAAAAAAAATACCTTTTCTTTTCTTTCTTCTCTTCTTTTCTCCCTCTTTTGTTCTGTGAATTTTTTTTCCAAACTGATACGAGCCAGATGGGGGACTGGGGGGGAATGTACTGGGTGTGCCACTTATCAGATAGGCACAACTGGTGTCGCCTACTTAACACCCTTCATTGGTGCCGCCTACCTGACACCTTTCATTGGTGCCGCCTACCTGACACCCGCCTACCTGACACCTTTTACTCTATTATTTTATTATTATTATTTACTATAATCGGTCAGAAATTGAGGGTGGTGCCGCCTATGCACCACCCTCCACTACTTCAAATGTATCATTTTGGTACTTAATCTTTGTAACAACCTATTTTCGTTTTTTATTTTTATTTTATATTATTATGGTAAAAAAGCCGTTGGTGTTAGTATATGACTCATTAGTCACATCATTCTTTTCTGACAAAGAAATATTCAACTCATTACGATTGCTTGTGATTCTTGTTCATGTATTTTTTAATTATTTCTCTTTCTATCAAGGGTTGGTGATTACTTGATAATCATTTCATTAATTATTACTACTATTAGGGCACAATGGTTCCAATCTTGTAATGTATAGGAGAGGACTGACGTCAGTTTGGATAATGTGTTGTATTAATGTGTGATTAATGTTCTTTTATAACCTACCTCTCATTTCTTTCTGGGAAATTTTTTGATTTTTTTTCTGTCCTCTGTCAATTAGTTTATCTTTTCCTTTTTGATGTTCTAAGTGAAGACCATTTATGGTTTTTGTTTTCCTTTTAACTGCTTTGATGAATGAAAGCTAGTCTATCTGTTGTTAAAATCTGTTACTTCTTGCAGAGTTTTGAAGCTTTGAATCAAAGGGCTATAGTAGTGATGGTGGACCCAATTCAGAGTGTTAAAAGGGAAGGGGGTGATCGATGCATTCTGTTTGATCAACCCACAAACCATGATGCTTGGCCAAGAACTATGCCAGGCAACATCCAATCTTGGGCACCATAATAAGCCTTCTATCCAAGTAAGTGCCAAAAGCGCACTCTGGCTGTTATCATTTATCAAATAGCTTCTTTTATATGGGGAATGTCTCATGTGATTATTTTTCATTGTCAGGAATTGATACATGGACTAAATAGACTGTAACACCCCTTACATGTACCCGAGACCGAGACCAGGTACGAGGCATTACCAGGCACATACTCGAACATTTTCAGAAAATACGAGTTATAAAATTTTGTTTTAATTTAAAACCAATCAAACAAGATCTTAATGTCCTTATTATGGGCCTATGGGGCCCTAGATATATATTGAGAACGATCCAGGACTAAACCGAGAACTTGCAAAAGTTTATGAAAAACTTTCTATGTAAAGCTTCACACGTCCGTGTGGAGGTAATGCACACGTCCGTGTGCTTTGGGACACACCTGTGTCCCCTACCCGTGTGGAATTAATGGAATTTATTTTCTATTTCGAACCTACAGGGGTTTCCATACGGCTAAGCACAGGCCCATGTCCTTGGCCCCTATTCTTCACACGGCCTAGACACACCCGTGTAGTCGCCTGTGTCCAAAAACTCGAGCATTCTGTTTGTGACGTCAGCATAAGTTTAGAGGCATACGACCAAAACACACGCTCGTGTGCTAGGCCGTGCCCTCCACACGGTTGAGACACACGACCGTGTCTCTACCCGTGTGTTTACTGCCATGCATTCTGACTTCAAAATTTAGGGTGCGGGGGACACACGACCATACCATACGCCCATAGGGCGATTCATGTGTCACACGCGGCTTAGACACACGCCCTTGGGTCTACCCTGTGGACCTTATTAGGCTATTTTCCAAGCCTTTGGTCACCCTCTAATATCCACTTTTACTTATGGACTCTAATGATAAATAACATGACCGAATTATACTCCTAAATGGCGTTGATAAACCTCATTGCATGCAAACCTCATCTTATTGGTTTTACACATGCTAGGTTATTCCCTTCATAATAAGGATTCCTATACCTTACAACACTTTTAATGTTGGATCAATATTATAACTCATTGCCAATTATGGCCAAGCCATCCCGTGTGAATTGGTCACATTATGTGTGTCTAAATGTGAGATATCACACTTGATCCTCACTAAAACAATTGAACATAAGCATGAATAAATTTGCAAGTCATAGCCTACATCAAAATGAGCCAATTCACATGGCCATATACAAGTAGATATGTATACCTTTACATACCTTCATTTTAGCAAATCAAATGAAACATATAAAAAATAAACAAAAGCCCTATACATGCCATTGAACAAAATAAAAGTATCTAAATACCAAAGCTGGACTAGTTGATAGTGTGTTGTCTCTCCAACTGTCTTTCAATATTTACGAGTCCTCGAGCTCTGTAAGATAGGGAAAAAATAGAGGGGTAAGCATTTACATTCTTAGTAAGCCCGAATAACTAGAAAGGAAACTTATCGACTAATTAGCATACAACCATATTAGGCAGTAAAACCAACAAGCTTGGAATGGTTTCCCTATCACATGTACTCAATCAACAAGTTAGTATCATAACAATACACCATGTAATTTGTCTTATATGAGCTCATCATCCAATATTTTCATTTTTATATATCATATTAGTCCCGTTGAGTTTCTTGGAAATCTCGATGGATTATCCATTTACCATCAAGTCATAAGAGCGATCATCTCATGTATGCACTCCCGCGAACCTCATATCTTACGGCTGGGTTACCAGTTCAGGCTAAATCCCCCGTAATATAAACTCAGAAAGTGATGTTGGGATTACCAGTCCAGGCTAAATCCCTATTAGAGACAAAAAACCTTAATGAGCTCAGATCTGAATTACTAGTTAAGGCTAAATTCAGACCCTAATTGGATTACCTATCCGGGCTAAATCCACAATGCACATATATTTTTTTGGAGGCTCGATCACTTAAGGAACACTCGTCTGGGCTAGATCCTTTCTATATTTGAGCTCAACGGATTACCTGTCCAGGCTAAATCCTTTTTTGCAACACATGCAGGATCTCAAGTCACATGTAAAACATGGCTCATCCATCGAACTTCCTTTTCAACCTCAATCGAGACATTTATCAATATGTTATTATTAAAGATACATTTCATTGATTTTCATGCCATCATCAAATGAAATTATCATACGTTCATAAATCATGCAATTAAGCATACTATGAGTTTACTTTAAGTTATTCGAACTTACCTGGTACTTGTCTCGGTATCGTGTTTTGGTTATTTCGAAACCTTTCTTTTTCCTCGATCGACCTCTGGAATTTGTTCCTTGGGGTCTATAACAATAAAAATGAATCATTAACACCTCACATTATACTATTCGAGTCTAAATTTTCACCCCAGTCTAAATAACCATTTTGCCCCTAACCTTTCACATTTTTACAATTTAGTCCCTACGCTCGAACAATGAAATGCATGCAATTTCTACATTACCCAAGCCTAGCCGAATGTTCTTTCCTCTTATGGAAGCCTACATTTTCCATTATCCCACATTTCTACCACATATTTTACACCTTTTTCAAAAAGGTTCTTTTAGGGGTTTTTCATGAAAATCACCTAGAAAAAGATGTTTAACACACATCCAACTCTCAAATCCCTCCATAAAACATCAAAGAATAAATATGTCACACATGGGTCATTTTGGAAACATGAACCCCAACTGAAAATATAGGTAGAAATGGAGAGAGTAAGCTACCGGGATTTTAAAAATACGAAGAATATTAAAAACGGGGCTAGGGAGCACTTACTATTGAGCTTGAAAATATTAAAAACCCTAGCTATGGAAAGCTTGAGAATTTCAGCTGGATGAAGGAGAAGAATGGCTGATTTTTGGCTTATTTTTCCCATTTTATTTCATTAATTAACCAAATGACCAAAATGCCCTCAAGCCCTTTCTTTAAAATTTCATCCATACAAGCCCAATTTTGTCCAAAATCTTAGAAATTGGGTAAATTGCTCTTTAATACCTTCTAATTAATAATATAAAGCAATTTCATACAAATTGCTTCTAGAATCCAAGTTTTACAATTTATTCAATTTGGTCCTTATTTTCCAATTGGTCATCTTACTCATAGAATTTCTTCATGAAACTTTAGCACATGCATATTATCATATTCTAGGTCTCATAATAACCATAAAATAAATATTTCAACATCAAATTGTGGTCCCGAAACCACTGTTTCGACTAGGCCGTATTTCGAGATGTTACATTTCTCCCATTTAGGAACTTTCATCCTCAAAAGTCTTACTAGTAAACAGGTGTTGATATTGGCTTCTAATGGTTTCTTCTGGCTCCCATGTAGCCTCTTCTACACCATGTCGGTGCCATAAAAATTTTACTAAAGCCACATCTTTATTTCTCAGCTGTTTAACCTCATGAGCTAAAATCTTGACCTGTTCCTCACCATAAGTCATGTCCGGTCTAATTTCAATCTCAGTCGGTGTCTGATCGATATCACATTAACATGGATACATGGAACATGTCGTAAATCTTTTCCAGTTAGGGTGGCAATGCCAAACAATAGGCTAATGGTTCAACTCTTTTAGTGATCTCGTACAGTCAAATAAATCGTGGACTCAGTTTGCCTTTCTGGCCAAATCTCAATATCTTTTTCCATGGAGATACTTTCAAGAATACTCCATCTCCAACTTGAAACTCAATCTCTTATCTTTTCAGATCAGCATATGATTTTTGCCTATCCGATGTCGCTTTTAAACAGTCATGTATCACTTAAACCTTTTCCTCAGTTTCCTTGATCAGATCAACTCCATGAATTTGACTCTCTTTAAGTTCCGTCCAATACAATGGAATTTGGCACTTTCTGCCATACAAGGCCTCATAAGTCGCCATTTTTAGACTCGTTTGAAAATTGTTGTTGTAGGCGAATTCTACCAATGGCAAGTATTTTTCCTAGCTACCCTGAAATTCGAGGATGCAACATCACAACATATCCTCAAGAATCTGAATCATCTGCTCAAACTGACCATCAATTTATGGCTAAAAAGTTGTACTAAAGCTCAACCTTTTCCCCAAGGCTTCTTGTAACTTCTTCAAGAATCTCGAAGTGAATCTAGGGTCTTTGTCTGAAATAATCGACAACGGTATCCCATGTAATCTCACAATCTCAGATATGTATAAGTCGACCAACTTATCAAGAGAGTAGTCTGTCCTTATCGGAATAAAATGAGCCGACTTTGTCAATTTATCCACCACAACCCATATGGCATCTTTCTTTTTCGGGGTCAATAGTCATCCCATTACAAAGTCCATAGTAACTCCGTCCCACTTCCATTCGGGGACCATAATAGGTTGTAACAAACCTGAAGGTACTTGATGTTCAGCTTTGACTTGTTGACATATCAAGCATTTCGATATAAATTCAGAGATGTCACTTTTCATGCCGTTCCACCAATGCAATTTTTTTCAATTCATTAGACATCTTAGTACTTCCCGGATGAATAAAGAAACGACTATCATGTGCTTCTTACAAGATTTTTTTTGAATAATTTCATCGTTCCTTGGTACAAAGACCCTGTCCCTGAACATCAAACATCCATCAGGACAAATTTGAAAATTTGATTCAATAACCGACTCACATTGAGCTCTTTTAGCTGACATGTCGCTATCATTGGTCTTAGCATCATAAATTTCCTGAAGAAATGTTGGTCTAGCCCTCAGCTTTACCAAGGCCGAACCATTATCAAACAACACCAATCGAGCGTCAATGGCCCTCAGTGCAAACAAAGATTTTCTGCTTAGCGCATCGGCGACCACATTCGCTTTTCCGAGGTGATAATCATTGATCAGCTCGTAATATTTAATTAATTCTAACCATATCCGCTGTCTTAGATTCAAATCTTTTTGAGTCATCAAATACTTCAAACTCTTGTGGTCTATGAATATACAACAAGTCTCACCATATAAGTAATGCCTCTAGATTTTCAAGGCAAAAACAATGGCGGCAAGCTCTAAGTCGTGCGTCGGATAGTTCTTCTCTTGTGGCTTTAACTGTCATGAAGCATAGGCTATCACTTTGCCATCTTGCATAAGTACACAACTCAATCCATTTAAGGATGCATCACTGTAGACCACAAACTCTTTTTTCGGCTCAGGTAATACTAATACAGGAGCTTCAGTCAGCAATGTCTTCAACTTCTCGAAACTCTGCTAACACTTTTTCGTCCATTCAAACTTAACATCTTTTTGTAGCAATCTTGTCATTGGAGTCTCTATCATGGAGAATCCTTTCACAAATCTTCAGTAGTAACTGGCTAAGCCCAAAAAGCTTCTAACCTCTGCTACATTTTTAGGTGGTTTCCATTCAACGATTGTAGAGATCTTACTTGGATCAACTCGGATGCCTTTAATTGAAGCAAAATGACCCAAAAACCCTACTTCTTGTAGCCAAAACTCACTTTTGCTAAACTTAGCATAAAATTATTTTTCCCGTAAGGTCTGCAACACAGTTCTCAGATGCTTCGCGTGCTTTGCTTCATCCTTGGAATAAATCAAAATTTCGTCAATGAACACAACGAAAAACTTGTGCAAATATGGCCGAAATATCCTATTCATTAGGTCCATAAATACGGCTGGTGCATTCGTTAACCCAAACGGCATGACAAGGAATTCATAGTGACCATACCTCATTCTGAAAGCTATCTTAGGCACGTCTGATTATCTAACTCGCAACTGATAGTAGCCTGACCTCAAGTCTGTCTCAGAGAATACAGTGGCTCTCCTCAATTGGTCGAACAAATCACCGACCCTTGGCAAAGGATACTTATTCTTGATAGTTACCTTGTTCAATTGCCGATAAGCTATGCATAGCCTCATCGAACCATCTTTCTTCTTTACAAACAATACAGCTTCCGTCGCTTCTTAACTCGAGCCATCTTACTCGTTTGTACATCTCGACAACAACGAGTTTTGTCACTCCCTTGCCCATATTCTAACTCCCCTTGAACAAAATCCTCGTGATTCATAACCCTTGGCTTCGCTTTGCCCATAATCTCTCAGCCTCCTTGCTCAAGAACTTCGAAACGACCCCTATGTCTTTGCCAAGTCAACAAGTTAGAATGCAACATACTATTGAGTGTTTGGAATGTAACTTTACATTTACTCGGGTCAACTGCCCCACATACATCACTTTTTTTCCTTGAAGTCCGATGCACCACCCGCCTCTCCCATAGGTGCAAGCCTTGTTGATGACTCGGCCAACTCCGACGCTTCACTCGAATTGAGCCTCATTGGTTCCAGCTTCACTATTTTTATAGCAACTTCTTCCTCTAAGTTCGATGAAAAACTTACCTCTTTCTTGCCTAGAAGCCCGTCTGACGAGTCACCATGCTCGGACATTGCCTTTCCTTTGGCTACGACATACTTTGGACAGTTTCGCAACTCATGCGGACCACGGAACAAAAAGCACTTCACTCGCTTCTTTTTGCTCCTCTTTGCCCTCTTGGCTTCGGCTTTTCCCTTGCTTGAACCAATTTTCTTGGGCTCATTGTCTACTCCATCGTTCCCTTTGGTGACAGACTTGTTCCTCTTTGCCCTTTTTGCTTCAGCGTTTCCCTTGCTCGAACAAAGCTTCTTGGGCTCATTGTCTGCTCCATCGTTCCCATCGATGACAAACTTCCTCGGTCACTTTCGCAACCTATGCAGACCATGACACAAGAAGCACTCCACTGGCTTCTTCTCGCTTTCAGCCTCCTTGGCTTCGACGCCCCTTCCGCTTGAACCAAGTCCCACAGCCTTATCCACCAGCTTCTTCTTAAGCGCGGATTTCTTTGGAAATTTCTTTAACATGTGTGGACCGTCATAGGGAAAGCATTTCAGCTTGCCCCTTTTCCTCTTGAGTTTCTTCTTCGCCACTCGTGGTTTTCCATTACCACCATTGTTTCCATTGCCATTGCCATCATTCTTGTCTTCCTTGTGATTCCCTTCACATACGCCCCTTTCTTCAGACTTGGAAGACCTAAGCTTGCCTTTCCCTAGACCAAGTTTAACCACGGATTCTGCTACCGTCATGGCTTCCGATAGCTTTTGGACACCTCTTTGTTCCACCTCTTGTCTGACCAATGGCTTCAATCCCTCTTGAAAAGCAGGCACTGCTTCTTTCTCAGTCACATCTGAAACTTGGAGCATGAGTTCCTTGAACTCTTGAACATATTCCCCCACTGTGCCCCGTTGCGTTATCTCTTGCAACTCTATTCTGTTATTCACAAAGAATAATGAAATAATGTAATGGAGTGACTAGAAACGAGTGGAGGCTCTTTATTATACTTGAGCTCCCCCAAAATCGACGGACAAGATATATTTATATCGACGGACGAGATTAACCATATCCCATGATTTAAGGGATTTACAAGATATTGCCATATCAAATCCTATCTAATCTTTACAAGATATGATTCCCTCCATCTTTTAAGATTAGTTACCATAATTGCCTAAGTTTCCATATCTTCGCTATCAGGCCAACCAGGCTTCAATCTGACAGGCTTCTCCAACAGTTCCTTGAATCGGGCCAGCTCTCATTGGCCAACTGATCCCTATCTAAACAATAGACCTCCATCAGATACATTTGGTGCGATGGTCACTGGCTTTGAACTCTGACCCGTGACATTCTCCCCCACCCATTCTCGCAACATCCTTGTTGCGACTTCCGAATGGATTGACTTGATTTGCCTCAATCTCATCTTGATGCCTTATATTTTCTCTTTCTTCGGAACTTCTGCCTCGACTTTCGTCACTTCTTAACTCGAGCCATCCTGCTCATTTGTACATCTCGACGACAACGAGTTTTGTCACTCCTTTGCCCACATTCTAACTCCCCTCGAACAAAATTCTTGTGATTCACAACACTTGGCTTTGCTTTGCCCACAGTCTCTCGGCCTCCTGGCACTAGAACTTTGGAAGGGCCTCTACGTCTTTGTCAAGTCAACAAGTTAGAATGCAACACATTATTAGAGTGTTCAGAATCTACCTTTGCATTTACTCGGGTCAACTGTCCCACATGCATCACTTCTTTTTCCATGAAGTCTGATGCACCACCCACCTCTCGCATAGGTGAAAGCCTTGTCGATGACTCGACCAACTCAGACGCTTCACTCGACTTGAGCCTCATTGGTCCCAGCTTCACCGGTTTCATCACAACTTCTTTTTATAAGTTCAATAACAAACTCACCTCTTCCTTGGTTAGATGCCCATTCGACAACTCACCATGCTCGGACGTTACCTTTCTTTTGACTACGGCTTGTTTTGGACAGTTTCACAATTGCAGACCACAATACAAGAAGCACTTCACTCACTTCTTTTTACTCCTCTTTGCCCTCTTGGCTTCAGCTTTTCCTTTGCTCGAACCAAGCTTCTTGGGCTCCTTGTCTGCTCCATCGTTCCCTCCGATGATAGACTTGTTCCTCTTTGCCTTCTTGGCTTTAGTGTTTCCCTTGTTTGAACTAAGCTTCTTGGGCTCCTTGTCAACTCCATCGTTCCCATCGATGGCATATTTCCTCAAACACTTTCGCAACCTATGTGGACCATGACACAGGAAGCACTCCACTGGCTTCTTCTCGCTTTTAGCCTACTTGGATTCGACACCCCTTGCGCTTGAACCAAGTCCCAAGGCCTTATCCACCGACTTCTTCTCTTTGAAAATTTCTTTAACATGTGTGGACCGTCGCAGAGAAAGCATTTCAGCTTGCCCCTTTTCCTCTTGGGTTTTTTTCTTCGCTACTCGTGGTTTCCCATTACCACCATTGTTGTCGTTGCCATTACCATCATCCTTGTCTTCCTTGTCATTCCCATCACATACGCCCCTTTCCTCGGACTTGGAAGACCCAAGCTTGCCTTTCCCTAGACCAAGCTTAACTACAGATTCCGCTACCGTCATGGCTTCTGACAGCTTTTGGACACCTCTTTGTTCCACCTCCTGTCTGACCCATGGCTTCAATCCCTCTTGAAAAGTAGGCAATGCTTCTTTCTCGGTCACATCTGGAACTTGGAGCATGAGTTCCTTGAACTCTTGAACATACTCCCCCACTGTGCCCCGTTGCATTATCCCTTGCAACTTTATCCGAACTTCTTCCTCAGTAAACTCTGGGTAAAACTGTCCGTTCAACTCACTTTGGAACTTTTGCCATGTTCCAATTTCACCTTGCCTTTTATCTGTGGTCCTACCTTGCAACCATAAAAGCGCAATATTAGTAAGAAATAATGAAGCAATATTTACCTTACTCGCATCATCCATTATGCCTTTGGCACGGAAGTAATTTTCCATCTTCCATAAGAAATTGTCCACATCACATGTAGACCTTATCCCCACAAACTCTTTCGACTTCGGGACATACTCATTACTGAGTGCTGCACTTGCCACTCCTTATCCCACCACTGCTCGACACAAAGCCAAGTCTCCCTTGAGCTCCTCTATTCTTGTGATTAAAGCCAGCGTTGTGGCCATTGTTTCCTCCTTCAAAGCCATCATCATGGCCTCAAGAGCATCGTTTCTGTCCGACAGTTTATCTTTATGTGAATCAAATAACTCGTTTACCTTATCCATGGTCGAATTAAGAGACATCTTCACATAGTCTCTGCACTATTCCTTCCAGTTGTCTATGCGACCCTCGACCCCATTGAGTGCTTCCTTTACGTCCTCCATGGACCTCTCGAGTTTACCCATACGTTCCTTTACTGTTGACAGCATCTCCTTTAAAGATTTTCTCACCCAACTTTGTTCGAACTCTTCTTTCGACATCCCAACAGTGCTTTTCAAACCAATAGCTTGGATACTACTTGTCATAGGGATAGACCTTTGGTCTCGCAATTCGTGTGGCCTTAGGTAATTCACTCGTCCAAACTCAACTAAGTCAGCCTTTACTTGGGTGAGGATTCCTTAAGAACTCCACCAAGGCACCAAATTGAAAAGCGATAATGATTTATGCCAAAAGAAGTAACTAAAAGAACAATAGAAAGGGACGCTCACAAAGTGTTTGAGTAAATGCTCTCTATTCTCTTATTCACAAAGCATAATGAAACAATGTAATGGAGTGAGTACAAATGATGGGGAGGCTCTCTATTTATACTTGAGCTCCCTCAAAACCGACAGACAAGATACATTTACATTGACGAACGAGATTAACCATATCCCATAATTTAAGGGATTTACAAGATATTTCCATATCAAATCCTATCTAATCTTTCCAAGATATGATTCCCTCTATCTTTTAAGATTAGTTACCATAATTGCCTAAGTTTCCATATCTTCACTATTAGGCCAACCAGGCTTTAATCTGACAGGCTTCTCCAACAGTTCCTTGAATCGGGCCAGTTCTCATAGGCCAAATGATCCCCATCTAAATAATAGACCTCCATTGGATGCATTTGGTGCGATAGCCACGTACTTTGAACTCTGACCCGTGACATTCTCCCCCACCTAGTCTCATAACGTCCGTGTTGCGACATCCAAATGGCACTGACTTGGTTTGCCTCAATCTCGTCTTGACACCTTAGCTTTTCCCTTCCTTTGGGACTTTTGCCTCGGCTTCCGTTGCTTCTTAACTCGAGCCATCCTACTCGTTTGTACATCTCGACAAAAACGAGTTTTGTCACTCCCTTGCCCATATTCTAACTCCCCTCGAACAGAATCCTCGTGATTCACTACATTTGGCTTTGCTTTGCCCATAGTCTCTTAGCCTCCTTGCTCAAAAACTTCGAAAGGGCCCTTACATTTTTGCCAAGTCAACAAGTTAGAATTCAATAAACTATTAGAGTGTTTGGAATGTACCTTTGCATTTACTCGGGTCAACTGTCCCACATGCATCACTTCTTTTTCCTTGAAGTCTAATGCACCACCCACCTCTCCCACAGGTGGAAGCCTTGTCGATGACTCGACCAACTCCGACACTTCACTTGACTTGAGCCTCATTGGTCTAGCTTCATTGTTTTCATCGCAACTTCTTTTTCTAAGTTCGATCACAAACTCACCACTTTCTTGGTTAGAAGCCCCTCTGACGACTCACCATGCTCGGACGTTGCCTTTCCTTTGACTATGGCTTGCTTTGAACAGTTTCGCAACTCTTGCAGACCACGGTACAAGAAGCACTTCACTCGCTTCTTTTGCTCCTCTTTGCCCTCTTGGGTTCGGGTTTTCCCTTGCTCGAACCAAGCTTCTTGGGCTCCTTGTCTGCTCCATCATTCCCTTCAATGATAGACTAGTCCCTCTTTACCCTCTTGGCTTCAGCGTTTCCCTTGCTCGAACCAAGCTTCTTGGGCTCCTTGTCTACTCCATCGTTCTCATCTATGACAGACTTCCTCGGACACTTCCTCAACCTATGCGGACCATGACAAAAGAATCACTCTAGTGGTTTCTTTTCGCTTTTAGCCTCCTTGGCTTCAACACCCTTTGCGCTTGAACCAAGTCCCAAGGCCTTATCCACCAACTTTTTCTTAAGTGTAGATTTCTTTAGAAATTTCTTTAACATGTGTGGACCATCGTAGAGAAAGAATTTCAGCTTGTCCCTTTTCTTCTTGGGTTTCTTCTTCCCAACTCGTGGTTTCCCATTACCACCACTGTCGTTGTTGCCATTGCCATCATCCTTGTCTTCTTTGTGATTACCTTTACATACGCCCCTTACCTTGGACTTGAAAGACCCAAGCTTACCTTTCCCTAGACCAAGCTTAACCATGAATTCCGCTACCGTCATGGCTTCCGACAGCTTTTGGAAACCTCTTTGTTCCACCTCTTGTCTAACCCATGGCTTCAATCCCTCTTGAAAAGCAAACAATGTTTTTTTCTCAGTCATATCTGAAACTTGGAGCATGAGCTCCTTGAACTCTTGACCCTACTGTGCCCCGTTGCGTTATCCCTTACAACTTTTTTCAAGATTCTTCCTCAGCAAACTCTGGGTAAAACTGTCCCTTCAATTCACATTGAAACTCTTGCCACGTTCCAATCTCACCTTGCCTTTTATCTGTGGTCCTACCTCGCCACCATAAAAGTACAATATCAATAAGAAATAATGAAGCAGTATTTACCTTACTCGTATCATCCATAATGCCTTTGGCACGGAAGAAATTTTCCATCTTCCATAAGAAATTGTCCACATCGCATGCAGACCTTGTCCCCACAAACTCTTTCGGCTTTAGGACATACTCGTTACTGAGTGTTGCACTAGCCACTCCTTATCCCACCGCTGCTCGACACAAGGCCAGCTCTCCCTCGAGCTCCTTTATTCTTGTGCTTAAAGCCAGCGTCGTGGCCATTGTTTCCTCCTTCAATGCCATCATCATGGCTTTAAGAGCATCATTCCTGTCTGACAGTTTATCTTTATATGAATCAAACAACTCGTTTACATTATCCATGGTCAAATTAAGAGACATCTTCACTTAGTCTCTAGACTATTCCTTCCAGTTGTCTATGTGACCCTCGACCCCATCGAGTGCCTCCTTTACGTCCTCAATGGACCCCTCGAGTTTACCCACACTTTCCTCTACTGCCGACAGTATCTCCCTCAAAGACTTTCTAGCCCATCTTTGTTCGAACTCTTCTTTCGACATCCCAACAGTACCTTCAAACCAATATCTCGGATACCACTTGTCACGGGGATAGACCTTTTATCTCGTAATCTGTACAGCCTTAGACGATTCACTCGTCCAAACTTGCCTAAGTCAGCCTTTACTCGAGTGAGGAATCCTTAAAAACTCCTTCAAGGTACCAAATTGAAAAACGAAAGTGATTGATGCCAAAAGAAGGAAGCTAAAGAACAATAGAAAGGGACGCTCGCAAAGTGTTTGAGTAAATGCTCTCTATTCTCTTATTCGCAAAGAATAATGAAACAATGTAATGAAGTGGGTACAAATGAGCGGGCGGCTCTCTATTTATACTTGATCTCCCTCAAAACCGATGGACAAGATACATTTACATCGACGAATGAATTAACCATATCCCATGATTTAAGGGATTTACAAGATATTGCCATATCAAATCCTATCTAATCTTTACAAGATATGATTCCCTCTATCTTTTAAGATTAGTTACCATAATTGCCTAAGTTTCCATATCTTGACTATCAGGCCAACCAGGCTTCAATCTGACAGGCTTTTCCAACAATTCCTTGAATCAGGCCAGCTCTCGTAGGCCAAATGATCCTCATCTAAACAATAGACCTCCATCAGATGCATTTGTTGCGATGGTCACGGGCTTTGAACTCTGACCTGTGACACTAGAAGTTAGATTGCATGTTGTCTTCTCTACTAAAAAATAGACAAATTAGTTTATACACATTAGATGAAAGAGCAAACATGTTCTGTTAAAATTTTATCAAATTTTACTATTAAAACTGGTCCATATATGTTGGATTGAGATACATGTGACGTAACTGTTTGGTTATTCTATCTATCATGCAAGTTTTTAACTGTAGAAATAGACGAAATTTTTTATAAAAGAAATTAATTTACTCTTTAATTTCATGTCTAGGAACTAATTTACTTATTTTTAAGTAAAACAGTCAAATGCAAACCAACTCTTAATAGAGATATTTTTACTTGAATTAACTGCACTAAAATGTGTTAAATTTTAGATTCAATAATTTTGTTTTTCTGAATGCTTTATGTTAAAAAATAATATTATAATAAAGCAGAGAAACCTAACAAATTAACGAGTACACAACTTTTAGATATTAACAACCAAAAATGAAAGTTCACAAACAAAAATTATAATTATAGGAATTGATTTAAGAAGTCACATTATTTAATAATTTTGTCAAATTAAGCTGGATTGTTTTGCAGAGATCCAAAGTGTTATTGAACAGTTTTAGGTTAGAGTGATCACATTACAACAAAAAGAAAAAATAAAGTAGAATCACATTGAATAAAGAAAACAAAGGGTTTTAAGAAAAGGTAAAATGGAAAAGAAATCTTTGACAAACACATGATACATTTCGGATGGAAAATGAAATTATTTTATTACAAAACAACCCCTTAGTTTTTCACTCAACAATGCCCTTCCCTAAACCTTAGTTGAGGAAAGCTGCCAAGCGCTTCATCAAACTCTTGGCCTTGTCACAATCAGGGTTAAATATATGGAACACATGATCCTCACCTTCATTCTCCATTATCTCTGCCTTCCCTCTCCACCCTGATTTCACCAATTTATCATAATAAAACCTCCATATATCTTTCAATATATCCTTATCTGCAATAGTAACAAGGATTCTGTGGCATGCCAACCCTACAAGATTCGAGGATCTATCCACAAACATGTTGATAAATGGATCATCACACTCTTTATCAGATGGACAAACGTATAACCACCACTTATCTACCAGTTCTTTCCTCAGCCTGTCAACAGTCTCTGATCCAATCGGGTTGGTTTTCCAAAAGTAAGGATGAATCATTCCAATGCCAAGAATCATGAAGCTTTGACCCAGATTCGATTTCTTGATCCGAAAAGCTAAGTGGAGTGCAATGTTTGCACCAGCACTGTCACCATTCAAAAACACCTACGTAGTCCTTGATCCAACCCTCATGGTGGTGGCCATCTTCTTACTTATGGGAAGCCACCCATTGAAGTGCAACCCATGAATCTTGATATGCGGTAAGAAGAGAGGGCTCAAGGACTAACCTATAGTCGATAGAATAGCTACTATATTGGCTTCGGCAACCAGCTTGTTGAGGTTGTTATGATAGTTTGGAAAAGCTGGTGAAGCTACGCAGGACGCTTTGCCTTGAAAGTACACTTCAAAGGGTAGCTTTTGATCTTTAAATAACAAAGTTGGGTCGGTAAATCCGTGCTAAGACGCCAGTTTGTGGTACGATAAGGATATCATTGGATAAAACGTTGGTTTGGAGATCAAGCTCGGGGGGAACTGTTGGAAAATATGAACATCGCATATATAATAAGGGTAATTACATGTTATTATTTATTATTATGGTAGGTTAACCCAAATTAAAAGTGACCTGATTTGGTTAAAGTTTTATTAGGCTTTAATTATTAAATAAAGTATGGGTCAAATATGTGTAGATACTTTAGTAATTGAGTTCTAATCAAATTCTAATTAATGATGGGCTAATTAGAATTTGATTAGAACTAATATGCCAATGTTGTAAATATTAGGGTTATGATCCCCAAATTATACACAAGATATCTTTTCTAATATCCCATCATTAGGAAAGACAGAACAGATATTCTCTGAATTTCTTATGTGCTAATTTGGAAGATCAAATCCCCAAGATCTAGTAAAACTTTAAGGAATTCATGGATTCAGGTACGCTTTCGCATGTAGTTTTGTTCTTGATTTATTCTTGATGATTTGACATGATAGATCCTGGTTTATTAAGTTTTATTTTAGATTTATTTTACAAATCTAACAAGTGGTATCCGAGTTTTGTCATGTTGAATTATTGAGAATGAATTGATTCTTTATTAATTTTGGATTAATTTGTTTTTCTTTTTAATTTTATGGATTTGATATTTTAATTATATATTATGTTGAATCTTTGAGAGTCTTGATAAATTTTTGGGTTTTGATTTTTTAAATAAAGTTTTAAGGTTTTATAAATATAATCTAGTTTAATATTTGCATATACTATTCAAAAGATGAAGGTTTATTTATTTATTTATAATCAATTGATAAAAATTGATTTGTGAGATTTCTTTCTCTTCTTTTCACACAATTATTTTATAAATTTTGGTTAAAGTTATTATTAAATTAAAGTTACAGACTTACAACTTCTTTCAATTATCTAATTACAATTGGGTTGTATAATTGATTTTGAAAGTTAATTCACTTGATAATCGAATAAATGAATGTTGTTAAGAATTTTTTTTTGCACTATTTGTTTTAAATGTTTTGTTTGTGGTTGAATGTATACAGAATTATCATCTTTTGTCTTTATGATGAATTATATTCACCATTGAATTCAATTCATATATACAGATGATTACTTTTGGTTTCTGCTATAATTATTTTATATTAGTTTTAGTCCTTATGGAATCTGACTAAAATTAATATATTTGAGATTTTTTTTAAATATGATGGCTATGAATTTTTTCATAAGTAATTGCGTATATAAAGAATTTTATATAATTGGGGATTCTTTTTATATTTAGTGGTTATGGATTTTTGTTTTAAGTTTTTGTGCGTATAAAAAAGTTTTATGATAATGTCTTTAATCATGAATATAAATTTGAGTTTGCATGAAATATGTAAGGCAAGCTAGAATTATTTTTATATTATTATAATTGTGTGTATATATATTATATGCATATCAATGATTTTGAGGATTAATGCATGATTATAGTTTGTGTGAATAGGTATTTATAACCATTATTCAATAAGATATCTTTTATAGTTTAATTGGTAAAATTAAGTTTTGATGGATGTCGTTGAAGTTGTTAATTTTTTTTGTTATTCAATTTTATGGGTGCTTTAGTGCAAATTCATATTAACTATATGTGTCGAAACCTCTTTTAAATTTGAGAGGGTATTTTGAAAATGGGAGTCGCCACCAACCTTTTTAGGTGTGATTGGATCACCTTATAAAATATTTTGGTCTACGAAATTATGAGAAAACGGGCTCTGGAGTCGGTTATGTGCGAAGAAGGGTTAGCACCCTCGCAACGCCCAAAATTGGTACCAAATTAAATAGTTTTGTCTTAATGTCAAAAACTTGAAAGAATTTAGAAATAAGATCTCTTTTTAGCCGAAATAATTTGAGTTGGAAAATTGAAATTCTTTCGTTCCAAAAGAATGCGAACATCACATCCAGCATGATTGGACACGATATTCCTAAACTTTTGTAACTAAAATCATCTCGTAATTTGCAAAATCTATTAAAAAGGATACTTTAGATATTTAGACAAACGGGAAATCGCAACCCAGCATGTTAGGGCACTATTTCCCCAATTCCTAAATACAAAAAACATTGCCTTATTTTTAAGATTCCTTTGGATTAAATGAAATATAAAATTTTCTAAAAAAATGATGATGCATTATACCTATTACAAAAGATCAATATTAGATTAATTAAACTACATACTTTAACATTTCATGCAAATATAATATAGAAAATGATAAATACGACATAAATCGCACAATATACTTTAACATTTCATGTACATATAATCACAAATAACATGAATACACATTATCATTTCATGCAAAATACAAAATGGCATAATAGTGAATATATCAATACAAATTAAACATATATAATAATATTTCATGCGAATATAGTATAGAAAATGTTAAATAATGACAAAAATCACGTAATACACATTAGCATTTCACGCAAGTATAATCACAAAAAAACAATGAGCATAATATAGATTAAATAACACATACATAATAGTATCTCATGCAAATATAACTTGAAGCAACATAAATAATCAATTTTTATGCAAATATGATAAACAAATAATATATAAAAATAACAAATAATTTATGAAATAAAAATTAACCTACTAAACAATAATAAATAAAAATAAACAAATTTTGAGTATATAAAATATAAGTCAAAGAAATAAAACATAGATGAAATATAAAAATGGTTAAAATAATAAATGAAAAATGAGAAATTTTTCAAATGATTAATATATAAAACATACTATATGATATGATGACTTAATATACTTATAATAATAATATGTTAAATAGGAACAAGATTTTATAACAAATTTAAAAACGTTAGATATTAAACATTATATATTTTATAAATATGCATATATTATTTAATAATAATTTCAAAAGTTTCTTAAAATATACATAATTTATGATAAAAAAAATATAAAAAAATAAGGAATAATATGCAATAAGATATATAACATATAATAGAATTTATAAAGAAAATATATAATAATATAAATAATATGACATATGTATTATTTAATAATAATTTTAAAAAATTAAAAAAAATTACAATTAATAAATAATAAAAGAATATATAATTTATAATAAAATAAAAATGTAAGGAATAATGTACGTAGTAAAATATATAATATAATAAAATTTATAAATAATATAATGAATAATTATATAAATAAATAAAAAATAAGATATATACTACTTATATATAACAAATATTTATAAAAATAAATAATATACATAGTATTTAAAATAAATTAAATATATAAAAAGGATTAAAATGAACTTTAATTAAAAAATCTTGGGTTAATTACAAATAAATAAAAATTTTGGGGCTTAATTGAAATGCGCATTAAAAAACTGGGGGACTCACTGGGCAATTAGCCCTAATTCCCCAAAACGACGTCGTTCTTCAGAATAGATTTTAATGGCCATTAGGACTAAATTGAACTAAATATAAAGGTTAGGGTCAATTTAAAATAAAAATAAAACAAAATTATAAATAATAAAAGAGGAGGATCAATTGGGCAATTAGCCCTTTAAACAAAAACGCGCGGATCCTTCTCGGATCTCGGGTCAACGCGCAGATCCTAGCCTTGGAATGACGCCGTTTTGAAGCTTATTGTTTTAAGCAAAACGACGCCGTTTTTATAAGGCTATAAAAGCCAAATATCAACCCTAAATTCATTTTGAAACTCGATTTAAAAAAAAACAAAAAAATCCTCTGCAAGAGGGTTTGGGAGCCGGCCCTCCGAGCTCTATCGAGCCTCCGACTAGGGCCTACACGCGCTTACGTGCCACCGTCAACTCCACCATATATGGTGGCCGGAGGCTAGAAAGCCTCATTTTTCCACGCAAATCCAACGGTACGTCCTTTTTCCTTCTATTTTTACGATATCAGTATGTATTTAGAGAGAAAAAAAAAATCACTTCGGTGCTCTTCGATCGACTGTTGGTCTCTTTTTATTATGTGTGTAAAATGTGTTCCTTTTTTGAATCTGTGTATATATTCCCAAAAAACGTAGTATTACAAAAGATCAAAAAGGGGTTTTTATAACCCTCTGTTACATTTTTAGGAAAAAAATCCTTTGATTTCTTTCCATATTTGTTTCTCTGGTTGCTGTGGTTCCTTCTTCTTTTGCAGGTACCAGCGAGGAGGCTAGTAATGAACGACACTGATGACGGCACACTGGCGTTGATTCGAGCATCGATCATGGTGTGATACGGAGCCTGGAATCACGGCACTGATGGTGGGTCACTACGAGATGAAAGGACGCGTCGGTTGGAGTACTTGCGGCGCCTAGGGTTTCTGAAACCTTAGGTCTGCAGTTCTTGTTTCACGGTTTGGGCCTCTTGGGCCCCGTTCATTTTTTGGGTTAAGGGTGTAATGGGGTAGTGGGTAATTTAGGCTAATTGGGTCTTGGGTCATCTGTTGGGTCTACCAATGTAAACGGGTTTGGGCTATCAGGCTAAGGGTTTTGGGTATAACCAGGTATAGGGCTAATGAATTTTGAGCCAGAACCTCAGAAATGCTCATCTGAATTGGTCTCACATCCTCTTGTTTATTTACTTTAATCATGGAAGCCAATGTTGCCAAAGCGTCCGCCATCTGATTTTCGTCCTGTGGGAGATAATTGAAGGTGATTTTATCAAACTCCTCAAGTAACTCCAATACTACCTTTTGATAATTAATCAATTTAGGGTCCCTTGTCTCCCATTCACCCCTAAGCTGGTATATTACCAATGCAGAGTCTCCATATACTTCCAAGGTTCTAATTTTCTGCTCTTTGGCTGCTCGAATCCCCATAATGTATGCTTCATATTTGGCCATGTTGTTCGTACAGTCAAAATCCAATTTACATGTAAATGGATAATGATCACCATTTGGGGATACCAAGACTGCCCCAATTCCATTTCCTACTGCGTTAGATGCGCCGTCAAAGTTCAGCTTCCAAGGATATTCTTCAATGTCTGCCACATACATCAACTCATCGTTAGGGAAATCAAAGCTCAATGGCTCATAATCTTCTGGAACCCTGTAGGCAGAAATTCTGCTATCGCGCTTCCTTTTTTATAGCCTTTTGACTCACGTAGACTATGTCAAATTTTGAAAGCAATATTTGCCACCTTGCCATTCTTCCATTTAGTGCTGTTGACTCCATCATGTATCTTAATGGATCAAGTTTTTAAATTAGCCAAGTCGTATGATATAACATATATTGCCTTAACCTTCGAGTCGTTTAGATTAAAGCACAACACAATTTCTCAATTGGCGAATATCTCATCTCACACTTTGTGAATTTCTTGCTGAAGTAGTATATTGCCTTCTCTTTTCTTCCTGACTTGTCATGTTGGCCAAGCACACATCCCATAGAATTACTAAACACTGATAAGTACAGAATTAATGGTCTATCTGGACTAGGCGGAGATAACACTGGAGCGGTTAACAAGTATTGCTTAACCTTATTAAAAGCATTCTGGCATTCCTCATCCCAAGTACATTGGTTGTGTTTTCTAAGCAGGCGAAATATAGGATCATATTTCTCGGTTAATTGTGAAATAAATCGAGCAATATAATTCAATCTTCCAAGAAAACCCCGAACTTCCTTCTAAGTACGTGGTGGAGGCAATTCTCGTATAGCTCTAACCTTGTCTTAGTCAACTTCTATTCCCTTTTCGATGACCACAAAGCCTAATAACTTCCCCGACCTAGCTCTGAAGATGCACTTTTCCTGATTAAGCTTCAACTGAAATTTCCTTAATCTCAGGAACAACTTCCTCAAAACTTCAATATGTTCCTTCTCTGTTCGAGATTTAGCAATCATGTCATCAACATACACCTCAATTTCTTTGTGCATCATATCGTGGAATAAAGTCATCATAGCCCTTTGGTATGTTGCCCTTACATTCTTCAACCCAAAGGTCATTACCTTGTAACAGAAGGTGCCCCACAATGTTATGAAGGTGGTTTTATCCATGTCTTCAGGATGCATCTTTATCTGATTGTACCCTGAGAAACCATCCATAAAGGAGAACAACGAATATCCAGCTGTATTGTCCACCAAAGTGTCCATGTGCGGTAAAGGAAAGTTGTCCTTTGGGCTGGCTTTATTCAGATCTCTATAATCAACACACATTCGTACCTTCCCATCCTTCTTAGGGACAGGTACAATGTTGGCACCCATTCTGAATACTTAACCTCTTGTAGGAATCCAGCATCAAACTGCTTTTTGACTTCATCTTTTATTTTCAGCACAATATCAGGCCTCATCCTTCGCAATTTTTGTTGGATTGGCTTGCAATCTTGTCTTATGGGGAGACGATGTACCACAGTATCAGTATTCAAACCCGGCATATCCTCATATGACCATGCAAAGATATCTTTGAATTCTCGTAGTAGCTCAACAAGGCTTTGTCTCGTTTCCTTAGCAATATGTATGCCAATTTTCACCTTATTCCCTTCCTCCAAGGCTACATTCTCTATTGCCTCTTTCTCACGGGGTAGGATTTGTTTCTCCTCTTATTTCACCATTCTCAATAGATCTGGAGACATATCATAGTCCCTGTCATCTTCAAAATCCTAAAGTTCTTCTAAACACGTCTTGCTCAAAAGAGAATTTAGGATTCGTAGTATCAGTGCTCATGTCATTGATATCTAAGGGCCTGCGGGGTACGAAAGAATGTACAAAGAATGAATGAATTTATTTATATGTTATGAATGAAATGGAAAATATTTGAAAGAATTTAAATGTCAAAAGAATATTGAACGGTATAAAAGAATATTCACTTGAATCGATAACAAAAGTTGTATTTTATTGAAATGTAAATATCTGAACATGAGCCTATTTTACAAATGAAATCTTACTATTTCTAGGCTTTAGAGCAATAAGAGTGTTCTGAAAATTACTCTGAAGAATCTTTAAAAACTACAGGAAGTTCTTCTGCAACCCAATTGTTTAAAGAGCTTCTCGGTTGATAAGGGCGAATGCCCTTAAGGTTTCCTCGTTCAGACTCTTCATCATACACAACATTGATGTGATAACCTCCTTTTTCGAGCAATTCTCTCTCAGGGTGAATCATCCCCCCTGATATAAAGGTTTGAGATATATGGGGGAATGTCATCAGTTCCCACTCTACCTCTCTTCCATCTAAACGCGCCCTTCTTCTCTGTTGGCGCTTCTCTATTTCTTTCCTCCCCTACTTGTAATCTGGCCTGAAACCCAAGCCAAAACGGTCTCTCTTCTCCTTTAGTTCAGGACCTTGAATCCCTCCTTGGAGATATCTTCCCAATCCTTTTCCTGGCAAGGCTCCTTTCCCCATTGTCATCTACAAACTCATTCTTGTGGTTCCGGATATCCTGGGCACCGGCACCTCATTCCCCTCTGAGATGAATGTTGCATTGACGAATTCTAATGAATGGAAAGAGCATTCAATGGCCTCCTCATTTTCTTCTACATAAGGTGCATCACTGGTAACTGTCGCTATAATTTCCTCCTTCGCATTTATGGTGACCAGCCGTCCATCGGCTACTAACTTCAATTTTTGGTACAAAGATGAGGGCACCGCTCCTGCCGAATGTATCCAAGGTCTCCCCAATAGGCAATTGTAAGAGGGCTTGATGTCCATTACTAAAAAGTCCACCTCATACGTGTTTGGCCCAATCATCAAAGGAATATCAATTCTTCCCATGACCTTTCTCTCCGTGCCATCAAATGCTCTCACTACATTATGGCATGTTTTCATGTGAGAACTGTCAATGGGTAATCTGTTTAATGTGGAGAGCGGCATGACATTTAAGGCTGACCCATTATCAATAAGCACACTCGGCAATGTATATCCTTTGCAAGAGTGGTAATGTGCAAAGCCTTAGCTAATCCCATACCTCCAGGTGGAATTTCATCATCGTTGAAATAAATGAAATTGTCAGCACTTATGTTACTAACCAATCGGTCCAACTTGTTGACGGATATATCATTAGTAACATAAGTCTCGTTGAGCACCTTCATAAATGCCTCACAATGTACCTCTGAACTCAGAAGCAAAGCCATTACTGATATACGAGCTGGTTGTTTGCGCAATTGCTAAACTACGCTGTACTCACTGTGTTTCAAGAATTTTAGAAATTCTCTAGCTTCTTCTTTATTCACTGGCTCATTAACTAGTAATTTAGTCCCCTTTCCTTTGTCAAAAGCTTTTGCTTTTACGGACGCTTTCTGCATCATAGCGCTTCCCACTTCGTGTATAAGAACCCTCACTTTGAGCCTCCTTAAAAGCACTAGCTATATCCGTTTTCTCCAGCATTGTCACATTGCAATTATAATTCCAAGGTACCTTCTTGTTATCCTTATAAGGAAAGGAAACAGGTTTATGAATAATGACTTTTGGTATCGTTGGTATTTCAACTTCATTATTTCTTGGTAAAGAAATAATGATCCTTGGCCGATTTTGATTCTTTGGTCCACCTTCTAATGTACATATACGTCCCTTGTATGAGCCAGCTTCATAAAATTCTAGCTCCTTGTTATCCATAAGGCTTTGTACCAAGGCCTTAAACTCGTCACACTCCTGGATCTCGTGCCCTTCTTCAGCATGGAACTCGCAGTAGTTCCTCATTCCTTTATTCCTTTCTTTAGAGATTATCATCTCTCTGTTCACCATTTCCTCCCAAATTGTTTTCATCGGTGTTCTCACCTCGATCACATCCTCTTTGATCTTTCTCATGTCAGTGTCCCCAATTGCATTTACCCCTTGATCACCATGATTTGGCAACGGGTTCTCTGTACTAGGGGTGTCATCAAATTTTACGACCCCCAGCTTGATTAGTCTTTCCACTGCCTTTTTAAAACTAGTGCAATTTTCAATTGAATACCCCG
This sequence comes from Gossypium hirsutum, assembly GCF_007990345.1. Taxonomy (NCBI): domain Eukaryota; kingdom Viridiplantae; phylum Streptophyta; class Magnoliopsida; order Malvales; family Malvaceae; genus Gossypium; species Gossypium hirsutum. Next base: position 34,186,562 of record NC_053426.1, on the reverse strand, counting down.
ATATTCCCGCATGGTATTCACATTTGGCGTTTGCATCATACCATTTGGGATATGGGTGTTGTAATGGTTTCAAATGAAAAGGAGCTATTGCATGCGCATTGAATAAACTTTGATAAAGCTCCCGATACGTCACTAGGATAGGCGTAAATGAGACCTTTTCAAAATTTTATCTCGAACCAGATCCCTGCTTTTGAGAATCTTGTTGCCCCACTGTAGTTGCTCTGGGTTGACTGACCATAATTGCCTTCGAATTATAAGTATTCATATTGTTCACCTCATTATCTTTCCTTCTTGGGGCCGATCTTTTAGCAGCTTCCCCCTCTATCTTTCCACCCTTTATGGCAGTTTCAATCATTTCTCCGGCCATAACTATATCAGCAAAACTCTTGGTGGTACTTCCAATCATGTGAGTAATGAATGGGGCCTTCAAAGTGTTGATAAACAACATGGTAGTTTCCTTCTCTAAGAGCGGTGGTTAAACTTGCATGGCAACCTCCCTCCAACTCTGTGCATATTGCCTAAAGCTCTCATTAGGCTTCTTTTCCATATTTTGCAAAGTGATCCTATCAGGAGTCATGTCAGTCACGTGATTATATTGCTACATAAAGGCTTGCGCTAAGTCTCTCCAAGAACCGATCCTTGCACGACTCAGTTGATTATACCACCTAGCCGCTGCCCCAACCAAACTATCTTGAAAACAATGGATCAATAATTGATCATTGTTTACATAGCCAGTCATCCGTCTGCAGAACATGGTGATATGGGCTTCAGGGCAAGTAGTCCCATTGTACTTCTCGAATTCCGGCATTTTGAACTTGTGGGGAAGTACCAAATCTGGGACCAAACTCAAGTCCTTAGCATCAATTCTCTAACGATTATCAGCGTTTTCTAGTGCCTTAAATTTCTCTTCTAACCATCTGCAACGTTGCTCTAATTGCCATGATGATTCAAGTCTCATCTCTTCCTTCTCCGCTACATCTAAATCAGGGATGATTGTATTGGCAGGGTTATCTCCTGGGTTAAATCCTGAACCAGTTTGAAAATTCATGGGTATTCCAGCGTCAACTTGCCCATGTTAAGATCTTATTATGATGGACGGCCTTCGGGGATACGCCTCAGGTTGAGTTAGTACATGGGGTGGAGTAAAACCCGAAGGATGGTCCTCATTATCCTCTTCAGTGATAGTCATAGGGGTCTTTCCTTTATCTGTTGCCCCTTTCAGTAGCTGAGCCATTTCATCCATCATATTCCTTTGGGCCTCCAACATTTGATCTTTCATCTCCTGTTGAATTTTTGCCAATTGTTCTTGTAACTGCTCTTGCATTTCTTTCTGGATCTGCTTAAGTCTTTGATCCATATTCTTTGTCTTAGTGCGTGTACCGTAAGGATGTGTTGCTTTTAGATTTTCTTTTTCTCACTCTCTCTTTCTCCCTAATAATTTTAACTAATTAGGGTCTTTCTATAAATTTGAATGCATATGATACGATGATAGGCAAATACATGAGTGTAAAAGGATATCGATTCTGATTCAGTTTCTTTTAGAAAATGTTATTTAAGAAACAAAAATATTTAAACAAAACGGATTACAAATATGCCTTTGCCTTCAGGCCCAAAGTTTTAACCCTATCTAATAACAAAGCTAACTCTAGACCTCTATCTGACACTAACTCATATTTCGTACTCAATACATTAGCTCGTGCTGCCAAGTCTTGCAAATGATCAACAACCTCTCGAATCTGTACTATAGCTTCTCCCATGAGGTAGTCCCTATCTCTGACTTGATCCTGAAAATGGTGAAGCTCTCCCTTCCAATGTTCTTCTCTTGCCTCGAGCTGCTCAATCCGTAGCTCACAATCCTGTAGTGCTGCTTCCAACCCTCTAATATTGTGCTTCATTTCCTCGATCTTATCCAAGCTTGCCTTTAACTCGACCGCAGAGTTACCACTTTGGTGATAATGAAGAGATCGTCCAAGCTCAGTCACCTTAGTTTTTAATCCTTGATTCTCCTTCTCTAGGGCCTGATTACGCGCCTGCATTTCTTGGAACTTCTTCTCCCAATACTCAGCTTTGGCTCTTTCTTCTTGAACCTCTTATTGCCACTGCTCTGAAGACTTCCCCAATCCAGCTCTCTTCATTGATAACTGTATCCTCTTATATTGCGTCTTCAAGTCATCTCAGTCTTCCTCAATCTTTCTCTTTTCTTCCCTCTCTTTTTCGACCTTAATTCTATGAACATCGACGTCTAAACTTAGGTACATCTTCTCCTCTTCAAGCCTCTCTATCTTTCTCCCAACCTCCAAATTCTTTCTTTCGAACTCTTGCTTTATGACCTCTAACTCTGATGGAATCACTCGTAAACTCTCCTCCATCGATCGAGCAGCTCCCAAATTTGGCCTAGGGATGTTATCATTGATCCTCTTACCAAACCACCCTTTGTATTTAAGAGTTTTCGTCAGACCTTTAGTCAAAATCTTCACACAGCAAACGTTCTTCCAAGCCTCTGCAATTTCTCGCATCTTCTTCTTATAATGATCCCCTTTATACGAAAAATCACTCTGAGATAGCCCTTGTGTTGCTGGTATAAACTGCTCTGCCTTATATTGCCTTAGGACGAGTAATGGTGCATAACCAACAACTCCCCAAATTCCAGGAAGAGGTACCCAATTAAAACTTTCGCAACGATAAAGAATTTCGCTCGGAGTCATCCAAAGGGCTTTCCACATAACTTCTTCTTCTCGGAGGTTCTGAAGTATTTCTATCCACATTTCTTCTATAATGTCATCCCCCCTTGGTGTAGCTGCTGCTTCCCTTAAGGGAGAATAATCCTTAAAGAACACTCAGCAAGGAACCTTATCAACCCTCCAAAAATGACTATGGAACCATACTAACAACAATTGTGCACATCCAATGAATCTACCTTCCCCAGCTCTCTGACACGCACTCAAGGATCTAAACGTCTCGGCTAGTATTGCAGGCACAGGTGTGTTCTGTTTACTAATTCAATCGAATAAATCTGCAACTGCCTCATCTATGTGCCCCATAGCTTTTGGGAAAATCATCAATCCATACATACTTAAGGCCAAGACATCAAACTTCTTCTTCACATCTGGGTGTGCCAATATCAAATCCCTCAAACTTGCCCACGGAATGCATTTGCTATCACCCTTTTGTTGGATTCGAGCTGCAGCCCACTGTTCACTCACCCCTGTAATCATCATTAATTTCTTCACAAAAGTTAGGGGATTAGCAGCCCTAACATAGGCTTTGTTACCTTGAATTTTTGGACAGCGAAGTAAGGTCGTATATTCCTCCAAAGTAGGTACTAAGTCTACCTCTCCAAATGTAAAACAACTATAAGCAGGGTTCCAAAATTGTACCATGGCTCGAAACAAATGCTTATCCACCTTGATGTCTAGCAAATAGGGAAGATCTCCATAATTCTGGTAAAACAGCTGCTTAGCCTCATCATCCCATTGGGCCCAAATGTCCTTCAACTCCTGAAACTTATTCTGTGTTGAACTGATACGAGTGAAGTCCCACAACTCTGACGTATACCCCTCAGTGACACTATCTCCTTTCTCTAACTGGGTTTTCTCTAACCATGCACAGACAGAAGCATTGTCCTCCACTTTATCAAGATATTTGTTCCTCATTACAAAACTTTCTAATCTAGAAATCGAACCGTGAATCGACACCTTTAAATGTTGAGTGACATGTAATGATAGTAAAATAAAGTAAGTCAGTATCATATAAAAGTATTACAAACAAGTACTTATAAGGGTAGCTTACTAAAGACTATCACTATACTCCCTAGGGTAAGCACTTAAAGTTCACTATATGCGTTTCAGTTCTAAAGCAAGGGTACCTGAACCAGCAGATTCCTCGGTCCTCACCCATTATAGGCTCATATAGACCAAGTTCGGTTCAGGGGAACACATTTCCCTATGGCCATACAGAGATGAAAATCTCACGAAGACATAGGTACAGATGCATCCCAAAAGTAATCCACTAGCCCATATGGAAGTGAAAACCTCACGAAAGCGTAGCTTCTCACTCCCACCTAAAGGTGTGACCACAGCAGTCATGCAAATGCAATGTGTACGAAAACAAAATAACAAACATATGCAGCAAACACATGTAAAATGATCAATATCTTTAAAATTTTTCCAAACTTTTGACATTAAGACACAAAAAAATCAATTTCTTGGCTTGACTCTCTTATAAGTCCCCAGCGGAGTCGCCAAGCTGTCGAAACCTCTTTTAAATCTGAGAGGGTATTTTGAAAACGGGAGTCGCCACCAACCTTTTTAGGTGTGATTGGGTCACCTTATAAAATATTTTAGTCTACGAAATTATGAGAAAACGGGCTTGGGAGTCAGTTACGTGCGAGGAAGGGTTAGCACCCTCGCGACGCCCAAAATTGGTACCAAATTAAATAGTTTTGTCTTAATGTCAAAAACTTGAAAGAATTTAGAAAAAGGTCTCTTTTTAGCCAAAATAATTTGAGTTGGAAAATCAAAATTCTTTCGTTCCAAAAGAATGCAAATATCACATCTAGCATGATTGGACACGATATTCCTAAACTTTTGTAACTAAAATCATCTCGTAATTTGCAAAATCTATTAAAAAGGATACTTTAGATATTTAGACAAACGGGAAATCGCAACCCAGCATGTCAGGGCACTATTTCCTGAATTCCTAAATACAAAAGACATTGCCTTATTTTTAAAATTCCTTTGGATTAAATGAAATATAAAATTTTCTAAAAAAATGATGATGCATTTTACCTATTACAAAATATCAATATTAGATTAATTAAACTACATACTTTAACATTTCATGCAAATATAATATAGAAAATGGTAAATACGACATAAATCGCACAATATACTTTAACATTTCATGTACATATAATCACAAATAACATGAATACACATTATCATTTCATGCAAAATACAAAATGGAAGAATAGTGAATATATCAATACAAATTAAACATATATAATAATATTTCATGCAAATATAGTATAGAAAATGTTAAATAATGACAAAAATCACGTAATACACATTAGCATTTCATGCAAGTATAATCACAGAAAAACAATGAGCATAATATAGATTACATAACACATACATAATAGTATCTCATGCAAATATAACTTGAAGTAACATAAATAATCAATTTTTATGCAAATATGATAAACAAATAATATATAAAAATAACAAACAATTTATGAAATAAAAATTAACCTACTAAACAATAATAAATAAAAATAAAAAAATTTTGAGTATATAAAATATAAGTCAAAGAAATAAAACATAGATGAAGTATAAAAATGGTTAAAATAATAAATGAGAAATGAGAAATTTTTAAAATGATTAATATATAAAACATACTATATGATATGATGACTTAATATATTTATAATAATATGTTAAATAGGAACAAGATTTTATAACAAATTTAAAAACGTTAGATATTAAACATTATATATTTTATAAATATGCATATATTATTTAATAATAATTTTAAAAGTTTCTTAAAGTATACATTTATGGTTTATGATTTATTCAACTATTATTATATTTGCCAACATCATTGTATGTTGTTTTGGGATAAATATATATACATATATATACTATTATCTTTTAATTTGATTTAAAGATTAAATTAAAAGAAATATTTGAAACAAATAAAATTTAGATTTTGACATTAGGTTTTAATTAAATATGTCTAATATTTTAAATAGATTAGTTGAAACAAAATACTGTCAAAGTGACCTCTTTTGCGTAGATTAGTTTATTTAAAATATCAAGATGATTATATGTTTTTGTGATTCATGCGTTTATTAATTGACCCAAAGGTAAGTTAATATTTGACAGAATTTCAACGACATTTGTGGTGATAAATATGTGACAATTATAAGATACTTTATGTGAGCAATATGTTAGTCCAAAAATTAATTCATTGTTTGTTATAATTTATTGTTAATGTTTGATTGCTACAACAAGAGTACCGCTTACTTTTAATATTACTGTCCAAAGACTTGATATCAATGTTTTGTTTGGTATCTTAAGATGGGATTATCCATTATTCTAAATTTATTATTTAGTTATGCATATTGATGTGAGCTTATTTTTATTTATTTTTTGTTCTATATTCAGCTAATTCATCTTCTACTGCCACAATATATGTTAATATAATTTCTATACCCATGCTTAATGGGACTAATTTCAATGAATGGAAAAGGCACTTACTTATAGTATTTGGTTGTATGAATATAGACATTGCACTAAGAGGAGAACAACCCCAACCTCTCACTGTAGAAAACACCCCTTATGTTAAAAGAGATTTTGAGTGGTGGGATCGTTTAAATTGTATGAGTCTAATGATCATGAAGTACAATATTTAAAAAGCCTTTAGGGGCAAAGAATCTAAAAAGATTACTCAGGCCAAAGTTTCTTGGCAAAATTGAAAAACGTTTTGCTAAAAACAATAATGTTGAAATGACATCACTTCTGACTTCTTTGATGTCTATAAAGTATAAGGGTTAAGGAAATTCTGAGCGATCTAAGGGCTACAAATTTTATGATCCCATAATAAGAAATATTTTTGAGACGAGAATTGTAACATTTTTTGAGGATGTTTAGGTTCTCATATCTATTATTGATTAAGAAGCGAATCTAGAACCTCAATAAGACAATGTTGAACAACTCCTTATTCAAGATGAGGTAATTTTTCCAGAAGAACAAACTCAACAACCTCAAGAATGAATGTCATTAAAAAGATCTACTAGAGAAATGGTTATATTGGCTTTAGTGGAATATTTTGACATTAAGCTACATTAGATGAATATTAAGTTAATGGTTTCTCAATGGTAACATTAATCATAAATTTATATGGTGCAATTAGAAAGCTTTGTGTCTAATGATGCAAAGTTTGTGATTTGCAAAGAACTTCATCTATAGGATTAAGCAAACTTCTAGTCAATAATATTACAAATTTTACCAAATGATTATCTCATTCGGTTTAGAGACGAATTTTATTGATAATCGTATATACCATAAGTTTAGTGGGAGTAAGGTTCTATATTTGGTTTCATATGTTAATGACATACTACTTGTCAATAATAAGTATAGCATCAATCAAAGCCCTAAGAATGATTTTAAGATTACAAAAAAAAATGCCTTAGATTTTTTACATTTTAGCAGTAGAAAGTCTGATGTATGTTCAGGTTTGTATACATTGGAATATTGTGTACACTATTAGGATGTTAGGCAGATATTTTAAGCAACCCTGGTTTGGACCATCGGATAGCATCCAAGAGGGTTATAAGGTATTTTCAGAGAACAAAAGATTACATGCTCACATACCAGAGGTCTAATCAGTTAGAGATCATCGTGTATACAGACTCCAATTTTGATGGAATATGGATACAAGATTTTTTCACTAAGGTGTAAATTGTAAAAAAAATATTGCAGTATTTTATTCCAATAGCAACAGCAGCACATCAAAGTAAAAACACATAGACTTTAAGTTACAGGTTATTAACATAAAAGTTTAAAGTGGTTAGGTGCTTGTAAGGCATATTAAGACAAACTCCATGATTGCGGATCTACTTACTAAGAAACTACAACAAAGGTTTTATAAGAGTACTGTAACACCCCAAACCAGGCCTAGACGTTACTGCTGAATCCGACGATGTCAAATGAGAGTGTTTTTAAACGAATCGTATCAAGTCATAAAACTATTCCAATTGTTACCTTTTAATTTGAAGGAAAATCGTGTAAAGATCGAGTTGCTTTGAAAACATTTCTTTATCGCGGAAGCTTTTGAAACCCATTTATTTCTACTATTAAAGAAACCGTTTCTATTTACGAAAACTCTTAGCTAAGTTTTAAAAAAAACATGCTTTGGCGTTGCAGTTCATATTCCATAATCACAGTTCAAAAACCCAGATTTAAAACCATAGTCCAAGTTCAAAAATTACATCAAAATTTTCGAAAATAATAAATGTGTAATAGTAGAAAATTCATAAACCAAAACATATGTGGTCGTGGTCACCGTCGAGTCCTCCACCGCAACAATCCAACTACTACTGGGGATTACCTGAACAGATAAACAAATAAAGGGTGAGTTTTCACAAGCGCAGTGTGTACATCCCCACAGTTCAACATGCATAATCAATAGTAGGATACAATCATAAATCGAGACTCAGCCCTTTATAGAATCGGTGGGGCCCTTGACCCGCTCAGAAACAAAATTAGATACAATCCTAGGGCTTCAGCCCGCCTCGGATATAACATGCATATCAGATCAGAATATCAGAAACATGCCCATCAATCCTCCACACCAACTCCGTCCAACCCGACACATTATGTGGGGATAAAATCGACCACCCATCCCTACACACCAATGGGGATAAAATCAACCCATCCAACCCTACACACCATAGAGTACCGTAGTACAACACATATTGTAAATATGCAGCTTAGCTGCCAGATAACGAGCTTATGAAGCCCTTCAGTACTTCCTTCTCTTCATCAGACCCACCCCAATGCAATGCATCATACAAGAATGGCATGCTATAGTGCAGATTCACAATCATATAGTCAAAATCATATCAGAACATATACATATACATTCATCATAGTATCATATCACAGTATAGGGGTTTAAGTAATGGTTACCGACCCTACGACAGGTCATAGTCATCTTGGGCGACCCACGCAACCTTACAGTATAGTTTAGAAAAATGGGCTCACAGGCCTATGTGGCTTGCTTGCGTGGGTCCACACGCCCGTGTAGCCAACACAACCCAAACTGGCATTGGCTGTGCGGATCACATGGCTTAGCCCAAATTTCCACACGCTCGTATGGCCCATACGGCCCAATTAACCTTCGCCGTGCCTCACATACGGCCTACTAGCCTTCACATGGCAGCGTCTATTGTGCCCGTGTTACGTGTGCACGACCTGATTCATTGACCTCACGCTCGTGTGCTGTCACACGGCCTACCACACGGGCGACCACACGCCTGTGTGGCATCGACAGTAAGCTTTTCGGCTTTCGACGAATCTCATTTTCAATGCATTCGTAGTGCATACCTGATTCAATTTCACGATGAGAGCAATCCCAAGCACTCCAGAACTTATAATCTCCACACTTAAAGTAAGAATTGAACTTGCTATAATGAAACCAATGACAATGCTTATACAAACTCTCAACTTACCTTCAACACCTTACGATTCAACTACAAATCGTCACGGTAGCAGCCCTATTCCACCAAATTCCTTCCTGACAAAATAGAAAATAGAACCTCTATTCAGTAACTTAAAACCAAAATGACACTACTCCTAAATCACTTACTACTATCAACAAAGCGGAGTGCAAACCTTAGCAAAACAAGAACGAGTGAAACGAAAAAGAGTAACCAATAATTGAAATGAGGCAAAAACAAAAGAGGGGAAAAAGAAGAATGACGTCAGAAAATTGAGGGAAAAATAGGAGGGAGACGAAATTGGAAAGAAAAAGAAAAGAAAAACCTAACAGATGGCATAATCCTTATTTTTCTCCCCCACTAACCCACACAATCTCAACTACCTAAGAGTTTGGCTCCACCAAAACTCTAACATTAAACCTAGCAAAAATATATTATTTTTGTTGTTGCTAGCATTCAAGCACAAGACCTCTAGGAAAACAACACATCACTTAACCACCAGACCAGCAGGCCCATTCTGATATGGTTTTGCAATTAATTAAACTTAAGCCTACTGAGTATGGTTAAGGCTTGATTTAGAAAAATATCAAAATTTGCCAGAGATAGTGCTTGAACTTAGGACCTTTCACACACACCCAGAACACTTAACCACTGAAGCAGATACATAGTTAAGTCAAATAATTACAGAAACAATTTTATTAATTTTGGGGCGTTACAACTCTACCTCCTAAAAGAAAATTTTGTCCTTGAAATTTACCTGATCAGAAAAGGTAAGGATACTGCTGTCGCATCAAATCCTCTGGCTCCCAAGTGGCCTCCTCAGTGCTATGATTCTGCCCCAGCACATTCACTAATGGAATAAATTTCCTACACAGAACCATAATGTCGCGATCTAGGATCTAAACCGTCCCTCCTCAAAAGTTAGATCTGGTTTAACCTCAATATCCTGCACAAGCTCAATATGTGTGGGATTAGAGCGGTAGCGTCTCAACATCGAGTCGTGGAACACATCATGTATGCGCTCTAACTTTAGAGGTAGCTCCAATTGATATGCGACTGGCCCTACCCGCTTCAAAATCCTGTATGACCCAATAAAACAAAGGTTTAGCTTGCCCTTGTGACTGAACCTCAGAACTTTCTTCCATGGCAAGACCTTAAGAAAAACCATGTCCCCCACAGAATATTCAATGTCCTTCCTCTTCAAATTAGCATAGGACTTTTGTTTATCAGAAGCTGCTTTCAGACGATCTCGAATCAAGTGGACCTTATCTTCAGTCTCCGATACTAACGCAGGAACGAAAACACATCGCTTACCCAACTTATTCCAGCATAAGGGATTGCGACACTTACGACCATACAGCGCCTCGTAAGGTGCCATCTGTATACTAGACTGATAGCTATTTTTGTAAGTGAACTCTACCAATGGAAAATACTCCTCCAAACTACCTCGGAAATCTATAACAGAAATCCTCAACATGCCTCCAGTATCTGAATCACCCTTTCTGACTAACCATCTGTTTGATGATGGAAAGTAGTACTGAAGTCTAACCTCAAACCCAAAGCCTCATGAAGCTTCTGCCAGAACCGAGACATAAAACGAGGATCCCTATCAGAAATGATCGAGATAGGTACCCCATGTAGCCACACAATCTCATAAATGTACAGTTTGGCAAAACTTCTGTAGGGAGAAGTCTGTCCTTACAAGGATAAAATGTGCAGACTTGGTCAATCGATCCACGATGACCCAAACAGAATCCTTCTTAGTGGGTGTTTGGGGCAACCCACTAACGAAGTCCATCAATACTCGCTCTCACTTCCATATTGGTATCTTAACCGACTGCAGCAAACCCGAAGGTAACTGATGCTCAGCCTTAACCTGCTGACAAGTCAAACAGTGAGCAACGAAGTCGGTAACCTCAAGTTTCAACCCTGGCCACTAGTACAACTCTCGAAGATCTTGGTACATTTTGTTCCCATCGGGATGTATAGCATAAGGACTACTATATACCTCTCTCGGAATCGACTGTCTCAAATCTTCATCATTCGGCACATAGACCCATCCTCGGAGACACAATACCTCATCACTGTTAATTCCAAAATCAGTCGTAACACCATCTTCTACCTGACGAAAACTCAACTCTAGAGACTTATCCTCCTTCTGTTTATCTCTGATCTGATCAATCCATGTCGGTCTAACCTGAATTTTCACCAACAGACTCCCATCGTAAAAAAGACTTAGTCGAATGAACATTGCTCTTAGATTGGTCATAGACCTTCAGCTTAACGCATTGACCACTACATTGGCCTTACCAGGATGGTACTCAATACTGCAGTCATAATCCTTAAGCAGTTCAACCCATCGATGCTGCCTAAGGTTTAATTCCTTCTGAGTGAGGAGATACTTGAGGCTCTTGTGATCAATGTAGATGGTACACTTCTCACTGAACAGATAGTGCCTCCAGGTCTTAAGAGCAAAGACCACTGCAGCCAATTCCAAATCATGCGCCAGATAATTAGCCTCATGAATCTTGAGCTGACGAGATACATACGCAACAACCTTACCGTCTTGCATTAGAACACAACCCAGACCCACATGCGACGCATCAATATATACCACAAAATCCTTAGAGTTCAGGCTGGATCAAAATAGGTACCTGAGTTAACACAGTCTTGAGCTTCTCAAAGCTCTCCTGCTATGCATTAGTCCACACAAAAGAAACTCCCTTACACAGTAACTTAATCATCGGTGTAGCAATCAAAGAAAATCCTTCTACGAAGCGACGATAATATCCTGCTAGCCCTAGAAAATTGCAAATTTTTGACACATTCTTCGGCTGTTTCCAACTTAACACAGCCTCAATCTTACGAGGATCCACACGAATCCCCTCGGGAGAAACTACGTGACCCAGAAATGTCACTTCTCGAAGCCAAAACTCACACTTGCTGAACTTCGCATACAACTATTTCTCACAAAGAATCTGTAGAACCACTCTTAAATGCACATCATGCTGATCCTCTGTCTTAGAGTACATCAGGATATCATCGATGAAAACCACCATGAACTGATCCAAGCAGGGCTGAAACACACGGTTCATCAAGTCAATGAATACTGCTGGTGCATTAGTCAACCCAAAAGGCATAACTAGGAATTTGTAATGTCCATAATGAGTCCTAAATGTCGTCTTATGTACATTGGCCTCCTTTACTCTCAACTGATGATAACTTGATCGCAGATCGATCTTAGAGAACACTGAAGCCCCTCTGAGCTGATCGAACAAGTTGTCTATCCTCAGAAGTGCGTATTTGTTCTTGATCGTCAACTTATTCAACTGACGGTAGTCGATACACATCCTAATCATATCGTCCTTCTTTTTTACGAACAGGACAAGTGCTCCCCATGGAAACACACTGGGATGAATGAACCCACGATCCAACAACTCCTAAATTTGAGCTTTAAGTTCAGTTAGCTCCTTTGGTGCCATTCGATAAGGGGCGATAGACACCGGAGCTATACCCAGAAACAACTCGATCCCAATTTCCACCTCACGGTTCAGAGGTAACCCTGGTAGTTCCTCCGGGAAAACATCTAGAAAGTCTTTCACCGTTCGGATATCCTTAACCGAAGAGTCCCCAGAATTAGCAACACTGATATAAGCCAAGTATGCCTCGTACCCATTCCTTACTAGCTTCTCTACCACTAATTCGGATATCACATTAGTCAGATAATCTCATCATTCCCCAATCACGACTATCTCAATACCCTCTTCGGTTCTCAAAACAATCCTTTTTATAGAGTAATCCAAACTCACTCGGTGTTTGACTAACCAGTCCATACCTAAAATCAGGTCAAACTCCTCAAATGGAAGCTCCATCAAATTAGCTAGAAAAATCATCCCTTGAACCTCTAACGGTACATCTCTAAACAGTTTGTTAACTCCAACAGACTGCCCCAACGGACTCGCCATTGTTATCTCACTAGAAGTGCTCTCAAACGGTAACCCCAAAGTTTCAGACACCGTACTAGCTACGTAAGAATGTGTAGAGCCTATGCCTATTAATGCAAAGTAGGGTGCATTAAAAATCAAGAACGTACCCGTGATGACATCCAGAGCATCTCGGTCCTCACAATGACATGCAACATAAACCAACGCAGGCTGCCTTGCCTCAGTCAGTCTAGTACCTTTGCCCAGTGCTCTCTGTCCTCGGCCCATGCCGTTACCACCCCTAGCTTGACCTCTGCCCCTATATGGCTGTTGAACTACCCCCGGCGGCTGTGCAGTCTCAGTAGTCGGAGCTTGCATCTAATTAGTCCTCAATGGACAATCCTTAACACTGTGCTCAATAGACCCACATCTAAGACAAGCTCCATTAGACCTTCAACACTCGCCCAGATGGCGTCTATTACAGAGCTGACAAATCGTCACCCCAGCAGGTGCAACAGTAGGCCCAACTCTCACGAGCCTATGAGACCTAGCCTTTTTCCTAGGCCTCATCCCAGAATTCGAAGGCTTTGCATCTCTCTTAGCCTTCCTTCTGTCATGGTTTTGGCGCTCAGCACGCTTAACCTCTTCAGCAATCTTGGCCTTCTCGACCAATACATCAAATTCACACTCCCTCTGCGGAGTTATCAACACCCTCAAGTTATCCCTAAGGTCGTCCTCAAAATAGACACAGCGATCATACTCCGTCACCACCATGCCTTGTGCATAACGGCTTAGCCTCAGAAATTCAGCCTCATACTAGGCCACTGAACAATCTCCCTGAGTGAGATTCAGGAACTCACGCCTCCTAGCATCGATATAACTGGCGCCCATATATTTACTTTAGAAAGCCGTCTTAAACAAATCCCATTGTTATAGGCCAATTTTGGGCCCATTCACATTAAACCCCATAAGCCCATTTACATTACAATACCTGGAGCCCAATAAGATAAACCCAATTACCCAATTACCCCTTTTAACTACCCAAACTCGAATGGCCCATTTACACCCAAATCCATTGACCCATTTACAACTATTACCCCTAACCCTAAGCTAGCCCAACCAAAACCCTAGTCCCTAAATTCGACTGACTCAGCCACTTGCCTCTCCTTAATCTCTCATGTTGTCTGCCACCAGCACCATCACACACTCCCACCGCACTTGCAAAGACAGAGGAAGGAAGCAAGTACGCACGCAACGATAGTAAAAAATAATAGAAAAATAACTTGTAAAGGCTATAAAAGCCGAAATGAGGTCAATGTACAGGGGCTGTTTTGAGAAATAAAAATATCATATTTTTGAAATAAAAGCCGAACAATGTGTTAGTACACAAAAATAAACAAAGCAGTCCAAAGAAAAAGAGTCAAAAAGGCCAAAACAGTAGCCAAAACTTTAAGGTGATTTTCCTTTTTTTTAAATCGATTTCTTTTACTCCTTTCTCGTTTACTCAATCACATATACATATATATATACATATTTTATTAAGCAAAAAGAAATTACCTTTTCCAGCCACCATGGATCGTGGCCGGCGGCGGCGGCCGGCGACGGTCTGGCGATCAGACCGGTGACCGGTCCATGGCCAGAAGTCCTCCTCCCTCTCCCTTCTCTCTTCATTCTCTCCCTTTTTTCTTTCTCTCTCTTCACCAAATGATTTTTTTGTTAATTTTGGCATTTATATAGCATCCCAAAGCGACGTCATTTTGATACGACCCGGTCCGACTCGACCCGACCTGCCTCAGGATCTGCGTGTTTTTGGAAAAGGGGGAATTTGCGCGTACGGTCCTTCCGTGTTTTCAAGCTTTTGCAATCAAGTTTTTTTATTTTAAAATTTTCCCCATGAAGTTGTCGCGCTTTTCAATTTAGTCCCCACTGATATATTGTGTTTTGATGGGAAGGAATATTTGCTATTTTAGTCCTTCCAGGTTATGCGCGTGTAGCATTTTGATCCTTTTTCTTTATTTCTCTTTAAAATTACCCCAAAACTTTGTTTTTGTTCAAAATTTAGTCCTTTTTTAGATTTTAGTTTATTTTCGTATTATCTTTGTTATTTTATTCCATTTTAAATATTATTCAATTATCGTTATTATTACATTAGTGTATATTTTATTTACATACGTATATGTATTTATATCTACATAGTATTTTTTAAATTATTTTATTTTAATATTATTATATTATGTTTAGTTTTTTTTGAATTTCTATATTATTATTATTATTATTGTTACTTATTAATTATTACTGTTATGTATATATTATTTATACTATACTTAATATTATTATTATTATCATTATTCTTATTATTATTATTATATTTACTATTATTATTTATAAATATTAGTGTATATTTTATTTTAATATCATTATATTATGTTTACTTTTTTGAATTTCTATATTATTATTATTATTATTGTTACTTATTATTATTACTGTTATGTACTTATTATTTATACTATACTTAATATTATTATTATTATTACATTACTATTATTATTCATAAATATTAGTGTATATTTTTATTATATATGTTTATATATACTCTTTACGTATGGTATTTTTTAACATTATTATATTTACTGTTATATTTATATATATAATATATTATATTTTATTTTCCTTACCTCATTATTACGTCATACTTTCTTTTGTATTTTTACTATTATTGCTATTATTGTTATTATTATTATTATTATTATTTATTATATTTATATAATATTATTAATAGGTACTTTTAACATTATTGTTTCTAATATGTAAATGCTATGTAAATACTTTTAATACCATATTATGTATGTATTATTATTATATCTATTTTTATCCCTATTATATTGTTAATACTAGTATATACATTTTATTATACGAGTATATATATACTTTTATACATAGTATTATTTTCATATATCATTATATTTATTACTATACCTATTATTTTCACTGTCATCATTTATTATTTTATTTTAATATTATTATGTATATATTTTTCATATACGTCGTGTACATACATTTTTCAATATTTATTTTATATATATATTATATATTATATATATTTTAACATTACTAGTTATATATTTTTACTATCTTATGTATATACTTCAAACACTATATATATTATATTTCTAACACTATTACTATTTATATATATATTTTACGTACATACTCTCAATATCTTTATTATGTATATATTCATTGTTTTTATTTCATGTTGGATGCTATTATTACGTTTAATATATCGCATGCATTGTTATTGTTTTAATATTTTTGTCATATTTATTGTTTGTTTCAATGTATTTCCAACTCGTTTATTTTTTATCTCCCGCCCATTTTATATCATTTGTTGTTCATTACTTTAAAGATTTTTATTCATGTTTTTATTAATTTCAATAAATAAGGCAATGTTTCGCATTCTGGAACGTCGAAGAATTGTGCCCTAACTTACAGGGTTTCGGTTCTCTCGTTGGTTCTAAATAGCTAAATATCCTTTTGAGTTTTGAAATACACGGATTTTCAATATAAATTAAAAGACGACCTTGTGCTCGGGAATTCATGGTATTATGTCCTAACTTACGGGATGTGATACTTCGATATCTCGAGATAAGGAAATCTTTAAACAAATCGATTTAAGCCAATTCAAGAATTTTAAAATCAGTATTAATAGAAAAGATCGTATTTCAAGTCCCTTCCTGATTTTTAATTTTCGACATTAAGACACTAACTAATCAATTCGGTACCAATTTTTGGGCGTGTCGAGGGTGCTAATCCTTCCTCGTACGTAACTGACTCCCGAACTCATTCTCTCAAGTTTCGTAGACCAAAGGCCCTGTTTTAGTAAAATAAAATTGATTTATTAAAATAAAGGTGATCCGATCACACCTAATAAAAGATCGGTGGCGACTCCCATTTTAATTTTCACTGTCAAACAAAGTCGATCCCCGTTTTCAAAAGAATGGTTTCGACAGCTTGGCGACTCCATTGGGGACCTTGAGAGTCGAGCCTTAAATTGATTATTTTTTGTCTTTTGTCAAAAATTGAAAATCGGTTTTAAATTTATTGTATTGCATATTGTCTGTTATTTTCGCGATTCTCTTCATAATATGCTTGCTTTAAGTGGTTTAATTCTTTGAGGGATCTTTGCATATCGCATCACATTATAGGTCAATTTCACCCTCTTAAGTGGAAGTGAAAAACTACTCCTTCGTGAGGTCTTCACCTCCGTATAGGATAGTGGATCGCTTTTGGGATACATCCGTACCTGCGTCTTCGTGAGGTTTTCACCTCCGTATAGCCGTAGGGAAATGTATTCCCCTGAATTGAACTCGGTCTGTATAAACCTATAATGGGTGAGGATCGAGGAATCTGCTGATTCAGGTACCTTTACTTTAGAACCAAACTACATGTAATGAGCCATAGGAGCCTACCCTAGGTAGAACCACACTGAACCCTAGTGGTTACCTGATTAGGTGCTTATTTACTCCTTATTTGCTTTGAATTCTATTCTTTGTATATAATACTGACTTGTTGTATTTTGATTATTTTCGCATGACATTTCATCATAAAAGGGTGTTAATTTACGTTCGATTACTAATTAGAAGAGTTTAGCATGGAAAAAGGATTTCTTGATAGAGTGGAGGATAATGCGGCCGTCCGAGTGTGGTTTACGCAACAGGAGAAAGGAGATAGTTTGATCGAGGGATATGGATCAGAGTTATGGGACTTCACTCGCATCAGTGTGACTCAGAACGACCTGCAAGAGTTAAAGGATATATGGAATAGTTGGAATGGCGAAGTCAAACAACTCTTTTACTGTAACTACGGTAACTTACCCTATTTGCTCGATGTAAAAGTGGACAAGTACTTGTTTCGGGCCCTCGCGCAATTTTAGAATCCCGCTTACAGTTGCTTCACTTTCAGAGGAGTTGATTTAGTACCTACGGTGGAGGAATACATGGCGTTACTTAATTGCTCAAAGATTTAGGCTGATAGGGCTTATTCAAGACCTGTCAACGTCCCTCCCTTTTTGAAGAATTTGATAAATATTACAGGGATGAGTGAGCAATGGGTTACGGCCCGCATCAAGCAAAAAGGGGATAGTAAATGTATTCCTTGGAGGAATTTGAGGGACTTGATCATTGCACACCCAAATTCAAAGAAAAAGGTTGATGTTTTTGCCTTAAGCATCTATGGTTTGATCGTCTTTCCTAAAGCACTTGGACGCATAGATGAAGCCGTCTCAGATTTATTCGATCAACTTGATAAAGGTACCACACCCGTCCCGGCAATCCTAGCAGAAACTTTTCGATCCTTGAATGCATGCCGGAGAGCGGGCGAAGGAAGATTTATTCGTTGCGCACAGCTTCTTTTAGCTTGGTTCCATAGTCATTTTTGGAAGGTGGAAAAGGTCTCCTATCGGGTATTCTCTAAGGATTATTCCCCATTAAGAGAATTAGCGGCCACATCGAGGCGGGACGACATCTCTGAAGAGAGGTGGATAACTATTCTCCAAAATTTACGGGCCGAAGACGTTGAATGGAGGGCTCCATGGTTGATTCCTGACGAGATCTTATATAGGTGCGGTGATTTTGACTGGGTCCCTCTAGCTGGAATATGGGGAGCCGTTGGATACACTCCACTGATGGTGTTAAGGCAGTATCGATCAAGGCAGTTTATACCAGTGACACAAGGGTTGGCACAATGTGAGTTCCCCTATAAAGACAACAATTATAAGAAGAGGGTTCGCGAGATATCAGATGCATGGAACCAAACTCGAAGAATGAAAGGATTCACCGCAGGCCCGATGACGACCCCTGAGTATGAATGGTGGTGGGGTAGGAGAGTCAATGACAACATCCCTAGGCAGAATCAAGGGAACACTCAACCGATAGCGGAGCATTTACGGGTCATCCCATCTGAGTTAGAGATCATTAAGCAAGATTTTGAGAAAAGAAACTCGGAGTTGGGGAAGAAGATAGAGCAGCTAGAAGAAGATAAAATGAAGTTGGGGTTAGACATTGATATCCACAAGCTAGAGGCCGAGAAGTTAAGGAAAGGAAAGAACTAGGCCGAGGAAGATTTAGATAGTCTGAAAATCGATTACAAGAAGCTTCGTATAACGATAAAAACTGCCGGATTAGGTAAAACGTCGGAACAATGGCGTCAAGAGTTAAAGAGGAAAAGACTAGAGCCGACCATTGGGAGAAAAGGTTTCAAGATGCCCGAGTACGAGAGGACACTCTGAAGAAGAGTTTGTTAGAAACCCAAAATGAAAAGGATAAGTTACGAGCTCAGGTGGCTGAATTGGAAAGATTTCTTCAGCAACATCGTAGCCATAATTCGATAATTAAACTGAAGGCTAGTCTGAGCAGGATCGAAGAGTTGAAAGGGAAAATAGAAGAACTTGAGACCGCACTGCGAGATAGCAAAAGTCGAGTGGAACTTCTTGAGACAAACAACGACCATTACAGAGAACAACTTCACCACTCTCAAAATCAGATTAGAGATAGAGACTATGTCATGGGTGAAGCTATAACTCAGGTTCGGGAGGTAGCTGATCACTTGCAAACCTTGGCAGTTCAGGCTGATATATTGAGTTTGAAGTATGAGCCAGAATCAAACCGAGGCCGAAGCTTAGCTTGACTTCTTAGGAAAGTTAAGACTTTGGGCATTAGGGCGAAGTCGTATATGCAATCATCCGTTCTATGTAAAGAAATTTTTCTTCTAGTAAAGTTCTTCTAATGAAATTGAATTGGAATCAACGCCTCTTTTTGCATTCATTCATTGCATGTGTATGTTCCATAATTATTCGCTAAGGTTAAAACATACAATTTGCAGTTGTAATACCACAAGACTGGAACCACGTCATTCGTATAGAACGCGCCGACAAGCTAGAGTAATGGAGGCCGAATTCAACGAAAGGATTGAGAGAATAGAAAGAATTCAAATGGAATTACAAAAGCAACTGGCTAAGTCACAGCAAGAAACGAGGGATTTGATAGTAAGATCTCGAGAGGAATCACTTGAACAAAAGGATCAAATGGCTAGAATGATGGAGATGATGTCAGTTTTGGTCAAAGGAAAAGGACCCTTGCAGAACCCCGACAGTATGGAACCTCAATCAAGAATTAATCATGACCAGAATCCACTCTATCCCCCAGGATTCACTCCACCACATGCCCACGTAGCACAAAGAGGGTATACTCAAGGGGAATCCACAGGCTTGGAACAACGACCTATGCCATTTGCTCATCTAGGGTAAGGAACATTTATGTCAAATCCCGGAGCAACCCCTGCCAATCCTGTAGTTCCAGATTTAGATGATCCAGTCAAAATAGCCAAGTTGAAAATAGATGATCACGAGGCTCAAGAGAAGTATAGGAGTTTGGAAGAAAGACTCAAGGTAATAGAAGGCACTGAAGCCTTCTCGGTACTAGGTGCTAAAGAACTCAGTTTGGTACCTGACCTAATCCTGCCTCCGAAGTTCAAGGTGCCTAATTTCGAAAAGTACGATGGGACAAGATGTTCAAAAGCACATCTTATCATGTTTTGCCGAAAAATGACCGGTTACGTGAATGAAGATAAGCTACTTGTACATTTTTTTCAAGATAGTCTAACAGGATCGGCTCTTCGGTGGTACAACCAGCTCAGTAAGGAAAGGATCCGATCTTGGAAAGACTTGGCGTCGGCATTCTGTGAGCAGTACAAGCATGTATCAGATATGGTGCCTGATCGGATGACTTTACAAATGATGGAGAAAAAGCCGTCAGAAACTTTTAGACAGTACGCGCAGAGATGGAGGGACGTCTCAGCCCAAGTGGAACCCCTACTAATGAAAACGGAGATAACCATCCTTTTTATCAACACATTAAAGACGCCGTTTTATGACAAACTAGTGGGAAGTGCCATGAAGGACTTCACGAATATTGTAATATCCGGTGAGCTTATAGAGAATGCCGTCAAGAGCGGTAGAATGGAAGGTTCAGAAGGTTCAAAAAGGACAGTGCCCGTGAAGAAGAAAGAACCAGAAGCCTACATGGTGGGAATGGAAAGCCGTTATGCCCCTAATCCATATCCAAACCAACCCCGACCTCGAAGTTATCCACGTCCAAATTTCTATTATCCCCCTCAAACCCCTTACTACCAAGCACCACCTCCTTCCTACCCCGTATACGCCACGAACAACCAAAGGCCCGTCACTATATTCCCACAAAACACGGTACCCGCTCAAAGCCAGCCCAGAAATGAACCAAGACCAGCAAGGCCTAATCTCGAGAGACCGCAATTTACTCCTATCCCAGTGTCGTATGGGGAATTGTACCCAAAACTTTTGGAGAAACAGCTGATTTCTCCCCATTACATGGCACCCCTTAAACCTCCATACCCAAAGTGGTACGATCCAAACGCTAGTTGTGCATACCACGCGGGGAACTAGGGGCATTCCACGGAGAATTGCCTAGCCTTTAAGAGGAGAGTTCAAGGACTCATTGACACGGGTATTCTACGATTCGATAGTGCTAGTAACGCAACTGGGAACCCATTCCCTAACCATGCTGAAGGGAATGTAAGCACAGTGGGGAAAGAGGACGAATGGAAAGTCAGAAGATGTGTTTCGAAAATAAGGACGCCTCTGTAGAAAATCTGGGAGGTATTGGTTAAGAAAGGATTGCTTTGTCACCCCGATAGAATTCTCGAAGAAGAAGGTCAAAGTTTTTGCAATTTCCATGGAATTGTAGGACACGACATTCAGTCGTGTGAGGAATTTAAAAGATTGCTTTAAGACCGGATGGATAATAAGGAGATTAAGGTCCTTAAAAAAAGGGAAGAGACCAACGAAAGAGAAGTATGCACCTCTAACAACCAGTCATCAGGTCTCCCTTATAGTACGGATTGACCGTTAGTAATTTATTACGACGCGACGAAAGAGCCGGTGAAACCAAAAATGATAATCGAGGTACCGTCTCCTTTCTCGTACAAGGACGACAAAGCCGTACCATAGAAATATGACATCAATATCGTCACACCGGAAGATGAAAAGCTCAAAGCCATAACTGGAGATGTTGGAGAGGTAGGTCATTTTACCCGAAGTGGAAGATGTTATTCGAAAGAGGTCGAACCAGTGAAGAAGAATAGTGACTGGAAGCAAAAAGGGAAAGCAGTGATGCATGAGGCCGAAGTCGAGCAAGAAATTCCACCCGTGCAAGAAACTAAAAAGCCTATGGATGAGGAGGAAGCACAAGAGTTCTTGAAATTTATCAAACACAGTGAATACAATATGGTGGAACAATTGAATAAGCAACCAGCACGAATCTCGATTTTATCTCTGCTGCTAAATTCGGAGCCACACCGGAACGCTTTGCTGAAGGTGTTGAATCAAGCTTACGTGTCAAACAATATATCCGTGGAGAAGCTGGACAGAGGGGTGAACAACTTGAATGCGGATAATTTCATTTCTTTTAGTGATGACGAAATACCACCCAATGGTAGAGGCTCCGTGAAAGCACTACATGTTACGACTCGTTGCAAGGGCTACATAATACCGAATGTGCTTATCGATAATGGCTCGGCACTCAATGTCATGCCTTTGGCCACGCTTTCCAGAATTCTGATAGATCTGTCCTATTTAAGGCACTATCATTCCACGGTAAGGGCATTCAATGGGACAAGGCGTGAAGTTATGGGAAAGATTGATATCCCTTTAGAAGTGGACCCTTACATTTACAATGTCGAGTTCCAAGTCATGGATATCACACCCTCGTATAACTGCATTCTGGAAAGGCCCTGGATCCATTCTGCTGGAGCTATTCCATTCTCTCTCCATCAAAAAGTAAAGTTCATCATGGATGGTTTTTTGGTCACTGTCGAGAGAGAAGAAGACATTGTCGCATCTATCTCTGCTGATGCACCATATCTTGAAGTAAGCAAAGACGCAGTGGAATGTTCCTTCCGATCCCTTGAGTTTGCGAATGCCATATTTGTCGCTGAGGGAAACAAAATTCCCGAGCCAAAACTGTCGAGAAATACTAGGATGGGTATCAAGTTGACTATAGGAAGGGGAGCTCAAGTGAGAAGAGGTTTAGGGAGATATCTACAAGGAATAGTCAGGACTCTAAAACCAGTGCACCACAAGGCCCGATACGGTTTAGGTTTCCAGCCAGACATGCGTCAAAGGAGAAGGCAGTGGAAGAAAGATCAGGAAAGAAGGATCGCGAGAACCTTAGGCCGAGAACCAGAATGGGAGCCTATGGAATTCCCTCTTTTGTCAAGAACATTTACGTCTGCGGGAATGATATACCCGGGGCAGGATAATGCACAAGGCACAATGTTAATGATCGAAAAGGGTTTTCGGAATATCAGTATAAATGTCATTGACAAAGGAGCTAACGCAAGTAAAGACGTCCCAATGATAGGCCCTTGTCCCCTGGGTTTCAGGTTGAACAATTGGACTGCCAAGGATCTTCTTGTAGTTTATAAGTTTTAGAGTAATGCTCAAACGTTAACATTCTGTTATGTCCTTAGATATAATAGAATTCTTTTGTAAGAGCCTGCATTCGCTCTTTATCATTCAAATGAATATCAATGAAGATGCATTTTGTCATAATCTTTCACATTATCACTAAGTTCATAATCATTTTCTCATTTCATAGCCAATCCTTACATTTGCCTCATGCCATGCCATAACATTTCGTTTGTTGGTTCCAATACTTGGATGCCCCTCTATAGTTTCCTTTTCCATTCAACTTTCAGGTGCTCAGATGTCAACAGCATGAACAAACCCGTTACGAGTCCTGAAATCGATTTTGAGAAGGTTGTTTGTTTAGGAGAATTCGAAGTCGAAGAAAATGCTGAAGACTATGTCTCGTCTCCTGACTTGCTAAGAATGGTAGAACAAGAGGATAAATAGATTTTGCCTCATCAAGAATCTGTTGAAACAATAAATCTGGGAACTGAAGAAAGGAAGCAAGAAGTGAAGATTGGGACTTCTATTTTAGGGGGCACCAGGCATAATTTGATTGCTTTGCTCTGCGAGTACAAAGATGTATTCGCATGGTTATATCAGGACATGCCAGGATTGGATGAAGATGTAGCAGTCTATAAGCTCCCATTAAAGCTAGAATGCAAGCCCATTCAACAAAAGCTAAGACGGATGAGACCTAAGATGTTGTTGAAAATAAGAGAAGAAGTTAAGAAGCAATTTGATGCTGGCTTTCTACACGCCTCCAAATATCTAGAATAGGTGGCTAACATAGTCCCGGTACCAAAGAAAGATGGCAAAGTACGAATGTGTGTGGATTATCGTGACCTGAATCGAGCAAGTCCTAAAGATAATTTTCCCTTACCGTACATTGATACATTGGTGGATAACACGGCAAAACATTCATTATTTTCCTTCATGGACAGATTCTCGGGGTACAATCAGATCAAAATGGCCCCGAAAGATATGGAGAAAACTACCTTCATAACGATGTGGGGAACGTTCTACTACAAAGTAATGCCATTTGGGTTAAAGAATGCTGGGGCAACATATCAGAGGGCTATGGTGACGCTATTCCATGACATGATGCATAAAGAAATAGAGGTCTACGTTGACGATATGATCGCCAAATCCCGAGGCGAAGAAGACCATGTAGTGAACCTCAAGAAGTTGTTCGGAAGGCTGAGAAAGTTTCAGCTAAAGCTTAATCCAGCCAAATGTACGTTTGGGGCTACCTCGGGAAAGTTGTTAGGCTTCATTATCAGTGAAAGAGGTATCGAGGTTTATCCAGATAAAATAAAAGCCATTCAAGAGTTACCACCTCCGCGCACGTAAAAGGAAGTCAGAGGATTTTTAGGGAGGTTAAACTACATCGCCCGATTCATCGCTCAACTTACCAACCAATGCGACCCAATCTTTCGGCTTCTTCGAAAACATAACCCGGGAGAATGGAATGAGGAATGCCAGGTGGCCTTTGATAAGATAAAACAATATTTGTCTAGTCCTCCAGTGCTAGTACCGCCAACTTCAGGAAGACCATTGATATTGTATTTGACTGTGTTTGAAAATTCAATGGGCTGCGTTCTGGGGCAAGACGACGAGTCAGGAAAGAAAGAAAAGGCGATCTACTACCTCAGCAAAAAGTTCACTGAATATGAGGCAAAGTATCCGTCCATTGAAAAATACTGTTGTGCTCTGGTTTGGGTAGCTCGGAGACTCAGGCAATATATGTTGTATCATACGACATGGTTACTCTCAAAGCTGAACCCAATAAAATACATGATGGAATCACCGGCACTCTCAGGAAGAATAGCACGATGGCAGATCCTCCTATCGGAATACGACATTGCCTATGTAAGTCAGAAGTCGATAAAGGGGAGCGCAATAGCTGACTTCTTAGCAACCCGAAGAATGGATGAATATGAGCCATTGAGATTTGATTTCCCGGATGAAGATTTGATGTCCATTACAGAAAAAGAGGGCGAGTCATCAAAAAAGAAGTCATGGAAGATGAGCTTTGATGGTGTATCGAACGCATTGGGGCATGGGATTGGAGCAGTCTTAGTATCGCCAGAAGGGAACCATTACCCACTCACTGCCAGGCTGAATTTCTTTTGTACCAATAACATAGGTAAATATGAGGCATGTATCATGGGACTTCGTGCAGCTATTGAATGAAACGTCAAAACTTTAGAGGTATACGGAGACTCAGCCTTGGTGATTTACCAAATCCATGAAGATTGGGAAGTGAGAGATTCGAAACTGGTTAAATACAGTGATCTAGTGGCAGAGTTGATTAAAGAATTCGAAGAAATAACTTTTAATTACCTCCCACGAGAAGAAAACCAATTGGCTGATGCCTTGGCCACTTTGGCCTCAATGTTCAAAGCAAACAGAGAAACAGAAATAATGCCTCTTCAAATGAGCATATATGAAGTCTCAGCACATTGTTTCAGCATTGAAAAAGAACCAGGTGGACGACCATGGTTCCATGATGTCTTAGAATATATCAAGAATCAAAGGTATCTCGAACAAGCAAATGAGAATGACAAAAGGACAATTAGAAGAATGGCAGCTGGATTCGTTCTTGATGGGGATATCCTATACAAAAGAGGAAAAGATCAGGTACTCTTGAGATGCGTAGATGCTATTGAAGCCAGAAAAATACTTGAAGATGTCCACGAGGGAATTTGTGGGACACATGCCAATGGCTTCACTATGGCCAGGAAGATTATGAGACTCGATTACTACTGGCTGACGATGGAAAGCGACTGCATTAGTTTTGTAAGAAAATGCCACAAATGTCAAATTTATGGCGATAAGATTCATGTAGCCCCTTCGCCCCTTCATGTCATGGCTTCTCTATGGCCCTTTTCTATATGGGGCATGGATGTTATAGGGCCAATTTCCCCAAAAGCTTCTAATAGACACCGGTTCATTTTTGTGGTTATTGATTACATCACAAAATGGATAAAAGCTGCTTCGTTTGCCAATGTGACAAAGACTGCAGTTTGCAGATTTTTGAAAAAGGAAATCATTTGTCGATGTGGTTTGCCTGAAAGAATCATTTCAGATAACGCTTTGAATCTGAACAACAAGATGATGAAGGAAGTGTGTGAGCAATTTCAAATAAAACATCATAACTCATCGCCCTATCGCCCGAAAATGAACGGAGCTATTAAAGCGGCCAACAAGAATATTAAGAAGATTATTGGGAAAATGACTGAGACATATAAAGACTGGCACGAGAAGCTACCATTTTCTTTGTATGCATATCGCACATCTGTACGGACATCTACGGGAGCAACTCCTTTCTCTCTGGTCTATGGAATGGAGGCTGTGCTACCCATCGAAGTTGAAATCCCCTCTTTACGAGTCTTAATGGAGTCGAAACTAGAGGAAGCAGAATGGGTTCGAGCTTGATATGACCAGTTAAACCTCATCGAAGAAAAACGTTTAAAGGCAATTTGTCACGGACAGATGTACCAGAAGAGAATGATCGTAGCCCATGACAAGAAAGTATGGCCAAGAGAATTCCACAAAGGAGAACTCGTACTGAGAAAGATTCTCCCAATACAGAATGACTTAAGAGGAAAATGGGCACCAAATTGGGAAGGACCATACGTCGTAAAGAAGGCATTCTAGGGCGGAGCTTTGATTCTCACTAAGATGGATGGGAAGGAGTTACCAAATCCAGCGAACTCAGATGCTGTGAAGAAATATTATGCCTAAAAAGAAAAAAAAAAGATCAAGGTGAAAACTCAAAAAGGGCATCTTGATTAACACAAAAGATTAGGATGAAAACCCGAAAGGGCATTCTAATGAAGCAAACCCAGGCTTAAAGAGCAAGGCGGTTGAACGGTGGGTTAAACAGCGAGACTACAGTATTTGAAGCATTTTTCAGTAGCTCGAAATCCTCTACAGAAGCCATGCTCGAAAAGATTCTTGATAAGAAACGTGGAAGAGCTCATGTGTTAAATATCTAGAGCATCTGTATCCATTGAATGCGATCCATTTTCTCTTTATGACATTTTTTCGTTATCATTGGTTAATTTTCTTTGTTTGCCACGTTTGAAATACATAAATGTGAGGTATCCTTTTGTCCCTACATGACCATTTTCATGCATCTCATTATGTCGTTTATTTTCATGATAAATAGTGAAATGACATACTCTAAACAAAAGAAATGTTAAAGCACTACCTAGATAAGAACTTGATAAGTACAAGAGCCTCAAAGCAAGGAAAAAGTTCAACCAGGGGCAAGAGAGCGATAACTGAGAAACGCAAATTGTTCGTGAAGCCTGAGGACGGGTACAGGACCTAAAAAGAAAGTCAAGAGCCGAAGTAATGAATACATGTCATCGCAAAAATCATGACGAAGAAGGACATACGACAAACATGCCTAAAGCTCATAGCATAATCATGTAGGCATAAAATCATTCAAGACAAACATGTGCATATCATGATAACGTCATGCATGACATACACAGATACTCCAGTAGACCGAGAAGATGTGATGATAGTTGTACTGAATCAAAGGAAAAGACACCTGAGTTCCACCATATAACAGGTTTTGGTATTTTGATATTTTTATTTCTATTTTCAAAATTCAACTCATATTACGAGAAATGAGTTGAGCCTCAAGACACGTTGAGGTAATTTTTATTTCTATTTTCAAAATTCAACTCATATTGTGAGAAATGAGTTGAGCCTCAAGACATGTTGAGGTAATTTCAATTTCTGTTTTCAAAATTCAACTCAGATTGCGAGAAATGAGTTGAGCCTCAAGACATGCTGAGGTATTTTCAATTTCTATTTTTCAAAAAAAAAACGACTCATATTGCGAGAGGTGAGTTGAGCCTCAGGACACGCTGAGGTAATTTCAATTTCTGTTTTCAAAATTCAACTCATATTGCGAGTAATGAGTTGAACCTCAAGACACGTTGAGGTATTTTCAATTTATGTTTTCAAAAATCAACTCATATTGCGAGAGGTGAGTTGAGCCTCGGTTCACATGCTGAGGAATTTTCAATTTCTATCTTTCAAAAAAAATCAACTCATAATGCGAGAGGTGAGTTGAGCCTCGGGGCACGCTGAGGTATTGGCAATTTTTGTTTCTTAATTTATGTTTCAAAATTCAACTCATATTGCAAGAAATGAGTTGAGCCTCAAGACATGCTGAGGTATTTTCAATTTTTGTCTTTCAAAAAAATCAACTCATTGCGAGAGGTGAGTTGAGCCTCTGGACGCACTGAGGTAATTTCAATTTCTGTTTTTCAAAAATCAACTCATATTGCGAGAGGTGAGTTGAGCGTCAGGGCACGCTGAGGTATTTTCAATTTTTGTTTTCCAATTTCTGCCTTTCAAAAAAAAAAGAAAGAAAGAAAATCAACTCATATTGCGAGAAGTGAGTTGAGCCTCAGGACACGCTGAGGTAATTTCAATTCCTGTTTGTCAAAATCAACTCATATTGTGAGAGGTGAGCTGAGCCTCGGGTCACATGTCGAGGTATTTTCAAAGTATGCTTTTTCAATTTATTTTTGTCAAAAAAAAATCAACTCATATCATGAAAGGATCACATGCCGAGTAAAGAATAAAGATTGGAGCTGATTGAAGACACCAGAACTTGTCTCCCTGAAGTTGCAACAGAGTTAATCGAGGACATCAGATCTTGCCTTTCTGAAGTCGCAGAAGAAAAGACTACAAACGTTACCTCATTGAAGCGATAGAAGAACAGATTGAAGTTGTAGATCTCACCTTCCTGAAGATGCAGTGAAGCAAATCAAAGCTACAAATTTTATATCCTTGAAGTTACATTGGAATAGTTTAAAGCTACAAGGCATATATCAAAAGATGCAATAGATTGAACCAAAGCTACAAGATAGGGTGGACTGAAAAGACACTACATGAACAAGAGAAGCACCAAAGAAGTCAAGACTCGACGAGATTAGGCAAAATTGGCCTTTTTTTGTGTCTTTGCTCTATTCCCGTTATACGACAATGAGCAAAGAGGGGCAGCTGTTATAGGCCAATTTTGGGCCCATTCACATTAAACCCCATAAGCCCATTTACATTACAATACCCGGAGCCTAATAAGATAAACCCAATTACCCATTTACCCCTTTTAACTACCCAAACCCGAATGGCCCATTTACACCCAAATCCCTTGACCCATTTACAACTATTACCCCTAACCCTAAGCTAGCCCAACCAAAACCCTAGTCCCTAAATTCGGCTGACTCAGCCACTTGCCTCTCCCCAATCTCCCATGTTGTCTGCCACCAGCACCATCACACACTCCCACCGCATCTACAAAGACAGAGGAAGGAAGCAAGCACGCAACGATAGTAAAAAATAATAGAAAAAGAACTTGTAAAGGCTATAAAAGCCGAAATGAGATCAATGTACAGGGGCTGTTTTGAGAAATAAAAATATAAGATCTTTGAAATAAAAGCCGAACAATGTGTTAGTACACAAAAATAAACAAAGCAGTCCAAAGAAAAAGAGTCAAAAACGCTAAAACAGTAGTCGAAACCTTAAGGTGATTTTTCTTTTTTTTTTAAATCAGTTTCTTTTACTCCTTTCTCGTTTACTCAATCACATATACATATATATACAGGGGAATTTGCGCGTACGGTCCTTCCGCGTTTTCAAGCTTTTGCAATCAAGTTTTTTTATTTTAAACCCTATGAAGTTGTCGTGCTTTTCAATTTAGTCCCCACTGATATATTGTGTTTTGATGGGAAGAAATATTTTCTATTTTAGTCCTCCCAGGTTATGCGCGTGTATAATTTTGATCCTTTTTCTTTATTTCTCTTTAAAATTACCCCAAAACTTTGTTTTTGTTCAAAATTTAGTCCTTTTTTAGATTTTAGTTTATTTTCGTATTATCTTTGTTATTTTATTCCATTTTAAATATTATTCAATTATCGTTATTATTATATTAGTGTATATTTTATTTACATACGTATATGTATTTATATCTACATAGTATTTTTTAAATTATTTTATTTTAATATTATTATATTATGTTTAGGTTTTTTTAATTTCTATATTATTATTATTATTGTTACTTATTAATTATTACTGTTATGTATATATTATTTATACTGTACTTAATATTATTATTATCATCATTATTATTAGTATTATTATTATTATTATTATATTTACTATTATTATTTATAAATATTAGTGTATATTTTAATATCATTATATTATGTTTACTTTTTTGAATTTCTATATTATTATTATTATTATTGTTACTTATTATTATTACTGTTATGTACATATTATTTATACTATACTTAATATTATTATTATTACATTACTATTATTATTTATAAATATTAGTGTATATTTTTATTATATATGTTTATATATACTCTTTACGTATGGTATTTTTTAACATTATTATATTTACTATTATATTTATATATCTAATATATTTTATTTTATTTTCCTTACCTCATTATTACGTCATACTTTCTTTTGTATTTTTACTATTATTGCTATTATTGTTATTATTATTATTATTATTATTTATATTTATATAATATTATTAATAGGTACTTTTAACATTATTGTTTCTAATATGTAAATGCTATGTAAATACTTTTAATACCATATTATGTATGTATTATTATTATATCTATTTTTATCCCTATTATATTGTTAATACTAGTATATACATTTTATTATACGAGTATATATATACTTTTATACATAGTATTATTTTCATATATCATTATATTTATTACTATACCTATTATTTTCACTGTCATCATTTATTATTTTATTTTAATATTATTATGTATATATTTTTCATATACGTCGTGTACATACATTTTTCAATATTTATTTTATATATATATGTATATATTATATATTTTTTAACATTTCTAGTTATATATTTTTACTATCTTATGTATATACTTCAAACACTATATATAGTATATTTCTAACACTATTACTATTTATATATATATATATATTTTTTACGTACATAATCTCAATATCTTTATTATGTATATATTCATTGTTTTTATTTCACGTTGGATGCTATTATTACGTTTAATATATCGCATGCATTGTTATTGTTTTAATATTTTTGTCATATTTATTATTTGTTTCAGTGTATTTCCAACTTATTTATTTTTTGTCTCCAGCCCATTTTATATCATACTGTTGTTCATTACTTTAAAGATTTTTATTCATGTTTTTATTAATTTCAATAAATAAGGCAATGTTTCACATTCTGGAACGTCGAAGAATTGTGCCCTAACTTACGGGGTTTCGGTTCTCTCTTTGGTTCTAAATAGCTAAATATCCTTTTGAGTTTTGAAATAGACGGATTTCCAATATAAATTAAAAGACGACCTTGTGCTCGGGAATTCATGGTATTGTGTCCTAACTTACGGGATGTGATACTTCGATATCTCGAGATAAGGAAATCTTTAAACAAATCGATTTAAGCCAATTTAAGAATTTTAAAATTAGTATTAATAGAAAAGATCGTATTTCAAGTCCCTTCCCGATTTTTAATTTTCGACATTAAGACACTAACTAATCAATTCGGTACCAATTTTTGGGCGTGTCGAGGGTGCTAATCTTTCCTCGCACGTAACTGACTCCTGAACTCATTCTCTCAAGTTTCGTAGACCAAAGGCCCTGTTTTAGTAAACTAAAATTGATTTATTAAAACAAAGGTGATCCGATCACACCTAATAAAAGATCGGTGGCGACTCCTATTTTAATTTTCACTTTCAAACAAAGTCGATCCCCATTTTCAAAAGAATGGTTTCGACACCCATATCAGACTGTCAGGCTGAGTGTCATCCCTAACCGTCAGCCACCACTGATATGATTCATCGTGAAGCAATGAAATAGCCTCATTGAGCTTCTGCTTGGCAGAGAAATCCAGATCATCCATAATACACTCTGTGGCCTTCATCCAGTACTCGGTCACATTAGGAGCAACTCTAGCGATACCCTAAATACCTTAGCCCCATTGGACTAGAGTCTTTCTATAACCGACCCATGGCCTCCAGAACTAGTGTTGGACCCAACGACCCTCTCTAAAATCCATAGCATGGCCTGGGACAGGGCGTCATTCCCATCCGCACGATCATGATATCTAGTCCCAGATACAGTCTCAGTAACAGGGGACACCAGTGTCTCACCAGTGTCCAGATTCAGAATCGTATCGGATGCGAAGGACTCAGCTCGAGCCCCTCTATGGCCCCTACCACGGCCTCTAGTACCCTATCCACAAGTAATACGTGTGCTCATCGTAATTTCAAATTAATCTGTATTAAAATTTTATGCAAATCAGTTTATAGTTTCGATATTTGTTAACAGATATTTTATGCAGAAAAGTTATCAGAGTATCTAGAGTCTGTTATCGCAAATCGTAGTTTACTACGGTTTTCAGTCTACACCACCTACAGTGTTTCAATAAAGTATAGTACCTACAGTAGTTTCATAGCATACATTAGTATTTCAAACAGATCCATACAGTATATTCTAAGCATGCTTTCAGACAATTTTAAATAGATTTTTAGAAACTTACAGGATTGGCGCCGAAGATTCAGTGTACCACGATTTATCAAAAATATTTCAGATTGTTTTACAAATCATTTCTTAAAACCAAATTTAAAACCCAATCTACAGTCAAGTTTTTAACTTGGCTCTGATACCACCAAATGTAACACCCCAAACCCAGCCTAGATGTTATGGTCGAATCCGACGATGTCACATGAGAGTGTTTTAAATGAATCGTATCAAGTCATAAAACCGTTCCAATTGCTACCTTTTAATTAGAAGGAAAATCGTGTAAAGATTGAGTTACCTTGAAAACATTTCTTTATCTCGGAAGCTTTTGAAACCCATTTATTTCTATTATTTAAGAAACCATTTCTATTTACGAAAACTCTTAACTAAGTTTTAAAAAAATATGATTTGGCGTTGCAGTTCATATTCTATAATCACAGTTCAAAAACCCAGATTTAAAACCATAGTCCAAGTCCAAAAATTACATCAAAATTTTTGAAAATAATAAATGCGTAATAGTAGAAAATTCATAAACCAAAACATATGTGGTTGTGGTCACCGTCGAGTCCTCCATCACACTAATCTGCCTACTGCTGGGGATTACCTGAACAGATAAACAAATAAAGAGTGAGTTTTCTCAAACTCAGTGTGTACATCCCCACAGTTCAGCATGCATAATCAATAGCAGGATACAATCATAAATCGCAATTGAGCCCTTTACAGAATCGGTGGGGCCCTTGACCGCTCAAAAATAGAATCGGATACAATCTTAGGGCTTCAACCCGCCTCAGATATAACATACATATCATATTATAATATCAGAAACATGCCCACCAACCTTCCACACCAACTCTGTCCAACCCGACACACCATGTGGGGATAAAATCGACCGACCCATCCCTACACACCAAATATGGGGATAAAATCAACCCATCCAACCCTACACGCTAGAGAGTACCGTAGTACAACACATATTGTAAATACGTAGCTTAGCTACTAGATAACGGGCTTATGAAGCCCTTCAGTACTTCCTTCTCTTCATCAGACCCACCCCAATGCAATGCATCATACAAGAATGGCATGCTATAGTACAGATTCACAATCATATACTCATAATCATATCAGAACATATACATATACATATACATGCATCACAGTATCATCTTATAGATAGGGGTCTAAGTAATGCTTATCGACCCTACGATAGGTCACAGTCGTCTTGGGTGACCCGTGCAACCTTACAGTACAATTTAGAAAAATGGGTTCACACGCCCATGTGGCCTGCCCGTATGGGTCCACAGGCCCATGTGGCCAACACGGCCCAAACTGGCCTTGGCCGCATGGATCACACAGCCTGGCCCAAATTCCTACACGCTTGTGTGGTTCACTCGTGTGGGCCCACACGCCCGTATGGCCCATACGACCTAATTGACCTTGGTCATGTCTCACACACGGCTTACCAACCTTCACACGGCCGTGTCCGTCGTGCTTGTATTGCGTGCGCAGTGCCTGATTCGTCTACCCCATGCCGTGTGTTGTCACACGGCCTACCAAACGGGTGACCACACGCCCGTATGGCATCGACAGTAAGCTTTTCGGCTTTCACCGAATCTCATTTTCAGTGCGTTCAGAGTACACAACTGACTCGATTTCACGATGAGAGCAATCCCGAGCACTCTAGAACCTATAATCGCCATACTTAAATTAAGAATCGGACTTAATCACAATTTAACTTGCAATAATGAAACCAATGACAATGCTTATACAAATGCTTGACTTACCTTTGACACCTTACGATTCAGCTCGGTAGTAGCCCTGTTCTAGAAATTCCTTCCTGACAAAACAGAAAATAGAACCTCCGTTCAGTAACTTAAAACCAAAACGACACTACTCCTAAATCACTTACCACTGTCAACTGAGCGGAGTGTAGACCTTAGCAAAACAAGAACGAGCGAAACGAAAGGAGGAACCAACGATTAAAATGAGGCAAAAAAATGGGAAAAAAGAAAAATGACGTCAGAAAATTTAGGGAAAAAGAGAAGGGAGCCAAAATTGGGAAGAAAAAGAAAAGAAAAACCTATCAGATGGCATAATCATTATTTTTCTCTCCCACTAACCCACACAATCATAACTACCTGAGAGTATCGCTCCACCAAAACTCTAACACAGAACCGAGCAAAAATATATTATTTTTGCTCGTGCTGGCATTCGAACACAAGACCTCTAGCAAAACAACACATTACTTAACCACCAGACCAGCAGGCCCATTCTGATATGGTTTTGCAATTAATTAAACTTAAGCCTACTAAGTAAGGTTAAGGCTTTATTCAGAAAAATATCAAAATTTGCTAAATATAGGGCTTGAACTTAGGACCTTTCACACACACCTAGAACACTTAACCACTAAAGCAGATACATAGTTATGTTAAATAATTACAGAAGCAATTTTATGAAATTTGGGGCGTTACAAGTACACTGCTCATATGGGTGTAATGTCAATTAAAGGATATTTTGTTTTGGTGGGAGTTTGTATTTTTTAAATGCTTTTATATTATAAACACATTTTCAGTTTAAAGATATTAAGTTTATTTTCTGCAGAAATAAAGTTTTTTTTGGTTTATTCACACTCTAATTTTGGTAAGGTTTGATCTCACTAAGGAGAACCAGTTGGAAATAGACATGTTTAGATCATATTGCATGTAATTTCCATACTACACATCCATACTTGATCTATGTCATTTGGTTGTATTAATATACGTGATCTTGGATGGATTTAGTTACGATATATGTAACAAAAGTTGCATTGGTTCTATATTAACATAATTAATGGACGAGATTGTTTGGAATACCTTTTGTATATGATAGTAAAATTTTGAGCTCATAAAGTTATATAATGACATGTAATTACAGAGTAATTAGTATATATATGTGGTCCAAGTGGGAGATTGTTGGAAAATATGGACATGACATATATAATAAGGGTAATTACATGTTATTATTTATTATCATGATAGGTTAGCCCAAATCAAAAGTGATCTAATTTGGTTAAAGTTTTATTGGGCTTTAATTATTAAATAAAGTATGGTCAAATATGTGTAGATACTCTAGTAATTGAGTTCTAATCAAATTCTAATTAATGATGGGCTAATTAGAATTTGATTAGAACTAATATGCCAAGGTTATAAATATTAGGATTATGGTCCCCAAATTATACACAAGATATCTTTTCTAATATCCCATCATTAGGAAAGAGAGAGCAGATATTTTCTGAATTTTTTGTGTGCTAATTTGGAAGATCAAATCCCCAAGATTCGGCAAAACTTCAAGGAATTCATGGATTCAGGTACACTTCCGCATCTAGTTTTGTTCTTGATTTATTTTTGATGATTTGACATGATAGATTATGATTTATTAAGTTTTATTTCAAATTTATGCTATAAAACTAACAGGAACTACTTCTACTCCTGAGATCCTCTCCAGGGTTCCATCTTTCTAGACTTTAAGGTAAGGAAAACTTCGGTGTTAGAGTAATGAATAAAGGTGGTTAGTCAGTTAGTCAAGACTGTTAGTAATAGTTAAGTGGTTAGTCAGTAACTGTAAGGGTTAGCTTCAGCTATATAAAGATGTATGTACTTCCTATTCAGCAAGTCTTTGAGAAATAGTAAAAATAGTATTCTTCAAATATCATTTTGTGTATAATTCAACATTCGGAAGTTTCGGATCCCATGTTTTTATCGGAAAACTGTGAAGACAAAAAAACCCAACACAACTCTGAGATTCTGGCAAGCAGAGTGAGGGAAAAGGGGGGAAGAAATTTTATTATATGATTAAGGAAAAATGGGAGAGACGATTTGCACCAACTAAAAGACAGTTCTTTGTAACAACACAAAGATTGTTTGGTGCATTACACTCATTTTTATAGAGTTAGATTAGCTTCGACGACAAGCTCCAAACAAAAAAAAAAAAGATTTTGTTAGGGAAGGCTACGATCATTTTATTTTCAATCAACCAACAACTCTTGGAGGTCATCATGGTCATTGCCAATGGCCAGAAGACCGAGTCTTCCCCCCCCCCGCCCCCCAAAAAAAAAAAAGTTTGGACGTTCTCAACTGTCTATGTCTCATTAATCCATGGGGATTTTATTACTTAACAAATAAATAATCATGGGCCATGCATGAATACAGGAAGCATCGTTGTCTTATCTATCTATCTATATAAATATATATATATATTTGTTTATTGTTATGACATACTCATAATCCAATTTGCAATTCATAATTAACTTTGTTATCAGGAAAATAATAATGGAATTTTAACGTAGTATGACCATAACCACAAATTTTAGCTTTACTACGATTTGAAGTTTAGTTCGGAAAACTTGAAATTTTCTTTTTTTGAAAAAATTATATTAGGATATATTAAAAACTTTAATTTTAAGGCATCAATTAAATACAGTCATGTAATACATAAAAATTTTATTATACTGACATGTACTAAAATTTTAGAATTATTTTAATATAATATAATTTTTTATTATTGTTTTATTTTTGAGGATCACTTTTTTTTATTCTTGACTGATTCTCGGAAACCCTTAAAGCAGCCAGACAATTGGAATCAACAAGAGCAGTTGTACTAACGAAATCTCAATAACTACAAATATATATATAATTAAAAGTTTATGTGAATTTGATAGGGAATGGAACGCTTCACTTTTGTTAAAATCTTATTATACACTTACATTTTAGTTTTTTATTTGAAAAAAATAAGTAAATTAGTCCATATATATTAGATGAGTAAGCAAAGTAACCTATCCGATAAAATTTGGTATTTATATATAATGTATAGTAATAATTTTATCCCTCAACCTTTACACATTTATTCAATTTGGTTACTATTCTTTTATTGGAAGTAAATTAGAAATATTTGAAACTAAAAAGGCTAAAGGGTCAAAAAGGCTTTAGTAACAAATTTTATAAAAAAATCAATTAAACCCTTCTAGATTTTAAAAATTATAAAAAAAATTATTACATTTTCATTAAAGAATAACAATACCGATCCAATAAAAGAGTAGGGGTCAATTTCTTTTTAAATCTTATAACTATTAGATTTTAATGGACATATATTATTATTTTTTAATAAATAATTTTTGTTTATGATTTTATATTTTTTAATAATTTTTAAATTTTAAAAGGTTTTTTTTTTAAAAAAAAAATTGTTACTAAGGCCTTTTTAACCCTTTAGCCTTATTAGTTTTAAAAATTTCTAATTTACTTCTAATAAAAGAGTAGGGGTCAAATTGAATAAATATGTAAAGAAGGGTCAAATTTCTTATTATGCCTTACATATAAACAACAAAACAAACATTTAAAAGTACGATTTTAATGGAAGGGTTGTTTTGTTCACTCATATAACATAGAGGGGTTAATTGGTTCATTTTTTCAATAAAAAAACTAAAATGCAATCTTAAATATAATATTGAGGTTTTGTATGACTTTACCCTTTCATTTTTCCCATATCATCCGCATAAGTGATTAAGTTTTGACAATGATGATAAAATTAAATCCAATTGACCGATTCAATTCAACTGGAAATTGGTAGCTCACTCGATATCGTACCAATTAAGAAATGAATGAACCAATAGAATATTAATTATAAGGATTTTGAGCAGCAATTATAAGGATTTCATCGTGTTGAATATTAATTAAGCAATGACTTCAAATTGAATAATTTAAATGTGATAATGTTACCATATTTAAGAAAATCCAGAATCTATAAAAGCTCAAATGCATAAGTTCACTACTTATTTGATGCCATATAGAAGATCGATGAAAGCACCATTCCAACAACATATTTCATTCACACTAACTAAAGATTACAAGTCTACAAGGCCAATTTAAAGAACACTTGTCTATTGTGTTATGAGCAAATTAGAAAGCACCAAATTTGTTCATTAAGATGAACTTTTATTAGTACAAGAATACTCATAAACAAACTATTTTCATGTTCAGTTTGTAGCTAAGATTTTAACGAGAGAGTCTTAGTGGGAAATGTGATCTTAGTTGATGTGTAGGAGTGAGGTTGCAACTTGGTGAGTGAGTTGAACTTAAATAACATCTTTTGTTGTTGATTCATAGTAGATTACTTTCTTGACAAAGCTTGACAAATGTAGGAAAGGGTTCCAAACTAAGTAACCAAGTCGTATGTCCATTTCTACTATTTACTCTTTTTAGTTGTTCCTTTAGTTGCAACTTGACATACAACTACCAAGCAACTTAACACTAACAATTAGGATGAAGATGAGGATGAGGATTTTATCAATTTGTTGGACGAGAAAGCCTAGAAAGCATTGTTGACTAGTTGGGAGCCTTCTATTGTTGATGTTAGTAGTGCAAAGACTCCCAAACCAAAAGTTACATGATAGTGGGGACCACGATTGAAATTCAAGTTGTTTGACTTGAAAAAAAAGATTCGAAACTGACCTGAAAGAAGAAACAAAGAAATTTAGAAACAAAGAAAATTAAAACAACTAAAAGAAGAATTCAAGAATAAAAAAATTCAAAACATAAATAAAGAAAATGAAAATTAAAAGGTGGAAGATGGATCCAATAAACTGATAGATATGGTTAGAAAATAGTTGTCAAACTGAACCCTTTTAGATATAAACCCGCACAAATTTAATTAATGGATCTAATAAACCCTCTAAGAATTAATCTTTGTCAATTTGAAGGATGAAGAATGGGTTTCCATGACTCCTTGAAGAAAATCAAGAAGAAATACCGCTTTTAAAAATTACAATAAATCAATATTGTACGAAAGAAATTAACTCAATAGTTGAAAACTTTAATAATGAATGTATCAATTTTCCTTTAATGAATAATGAAGAGACCTTTATATAGACTAGCTAATTACATTCAAATAAAACTGTTAAGTATAATGAAATTCTAATTAATCTAAACAAGAATTAGTTTTAGTAGAACTAAACTTTCTTATGACTAAGAAACATACAACTCCTAAACAACTTTAAATACTTAAAAATATCCTAAAATTCAGTATAAATAAACAATAAAACCTAATAGATACAATATTGGACTCATATGTAATCAAAATTAGGCTTTAAAATTGAACCTAATATGGTTTAAGCTTGAATTAAAGCCTCAAAATCATAATTTCTCGTAACAATCCTGTCCAAAAATTCTACTCATGTAGTATTCATTAAAATGGTCATAACTTGAGCTTCCAGACTTGAAATTGAGTGATTTAAAGTGCGTTGCGAAGCTAAGAGATAGGTATTCAAAGTTTATGAAGACATTGTTGGAAAAACGGGTTTGGAAAATGCAGCGAAAAATAAATTTAAAGAAAATAGAATTTATTTTTTTTTCCAAAACAAGATATTGGTTGTGATATCAAAAGTAATAAACACTTAATCAAAATTGTACCTTTTCGATTCATTTAGGATAAGCACTTCGACCGAGTAGTCTTCTCTACTACCTTCAAGCTCACATTTACCGAGTGTGGGCTTGCTTCGAGTCAGAAAATTTTTCACAAAAATTACTAGTAAGGTAATTTCGTAATTTCTCTAAACTAAAAAAGTGCATGTGAACCGTGCACCAGGTAGGGTCCTAGGAAAGGGAGGTGAGTCAAATTTGACCACTTAAAAATCAAGTCTTTCCTAACCAGAGTCAATCCTAGACATGTACTTTCTCATTACCACACTTCTCACAATTATCGAATAACCTAAAGAAGTTAATAGAAAAATACAACACATCTATTTTCTCATTATCACACTTCTTATTTTTTAAACGATCAACTGTGAATTATCTCATTTATATATCACTAGGGGTGAGCAAAACTCTATTCAACTCAAAAAAATTGAAAAAAAATTTGAATTTCGAGTTAAACAAATCGAGTTATTCGAGTCAACTCTCCCAATTACTTTCCCCCAAAATTTTACTCACCAAAAACCCCCAAAACCTTTTATTTTTCTTCCTAAACTTTTACTTCTCACCCTTTACCCCCAAATCAAAATTCAAAAGCATCCAAAAAAATCTTTAAACCTAAATAGTAATAATTTTATTAATATCTACTATTTATATTATCAAATTAAATTTCACATTTTGTACTATTTATATCCTTGAATAGTTTAATCATTATTGAATCTTTATATTAAAATTGAATTATTAATGATGCCATAAAATATTCATGTTAAAAATTTATGTTTGTATCAATTTCACATTTTATCTTTAGAATAACGTTTATTAAAAAAAATCAAATTTTTACATTTAATATATTTTTTAATTTCAAAATACATAGTGATAAGAATCAGAAGATAATTGAAGCAAAGAAGCAATCAAAGACTAACCCATATATAAAAGATTAATAAATAAATTATGAGGTGATAAAAGATAATAACAAATTTGATTACAGTGGGTGACAGTGGTTACAAGGACCCAAAGTTATTTTTTAAAATTTAAATTGAACAAATATATTCGATTCGATTCGAATTCCATCTCACTCGACTCGATTCGAGAAAATTTCAAATCGAGTTAGGATGATAAAATATGATTCGTCATCTCGATTAATTCAAAATTTTTTCATTCGATTCGATCGAACGCTCACTCCTATATATCACAATTATAACATTACATAATATAAATATTATAAACAATTATAAAATAAATATATAATGTGTAAGCCCAAAACTAGGCCTAGAAGTTTAGGCCGAATCTCAGAGGTTACATTGATCACCAAAGTGATCGTAGGAAAAATTTTAGTTTAACCATCTAGAAAAAAAATAGCATTTAAGTTACGTAAAACTCTCTGTTGTAAAATCTCGATATTACAAAAATTTCAATCCAAAATATGCTTACGTGCGTAAAACCCAAAATTCATACCACAATGTTTAAAATAAAATTTATAGTTCAAATAATTTATTTATAAATGCAGAATTTATAAAAAAAACTTTTAAAGTCGATTCTGAACGTGGCTTTCCGAGACCTCCGACATGCCGAGTCCAGCAACAGCATACGAAAATACCTAAAAAGGGGAAACTGAGGAGGTGAGCTACACGAGCTCAGTGTGAGTTCGAAACGACAGAAAAACGAAAATTAAGTGCTACAATTAAAAAAAAATCACAATG
The DNA here is from genome assembly GCF_007990345.1 of Gossypium hirsutum. Classification (NCBI taxonomy): domain Eukaryota; kingdom Viridiplantae; phylum Streptophyta; class Magnoliopsida; order Malvales; family Malvaceae; genus Gossypium; species Gossypium hirsutum. The sequence continues at coordinate 34,144,215 of NC_053426.1, read as the reverse complement.
GCAATCCGATATCCAAATAATCATCACAACCAAAATAGAACCATCAATACTGAACATATCGATCTATATACCATTAATCTCGTAATCAGACAAACAGACAGAAAAAATGCGGAACAAATGCATCAACATGAAACCCACCCATCCAGCCAAACACCTCTTCGTCCCCCATTCACACCACAAATGAGCTATAAGAAACTCAACTAGCCCTGCACACCACATAGGACCCTGAAAGGTCCATCGAACCCTACACACCATGCATGTGGAACAAAGCCACATAAATAACAGTGTGTAGCTGAGCTACCAAAAGTATTATACTGTGCGGTAAATCGCTTTACAGACGTATTGCAGTTGAAACTACCAAATCAGATCAGACTTCTTTATCTTCATATCCCAAACCCGAAATCATAATACAAATGCAAGAATGCACACCAAACACTAACAATTACACAAACGCAGAAGCTCATAATTTGTCAATCAATTACAAAATCGATGTACACAGTTTCCAAACAGTCACACACACACCCACATCACTTAACCACTGAAGCAGATACTCATTTATTTGGCAATATCACATTAACGAGTAACTTAACTAATGTAACGATTGCATATAACAGATATGTCTGAGCCAAAACAGAGTCCTAACCACCTTTGCTAAGGCCTAACCGTGGGTCAGAACACATCAGATCACAAACAAGTCAAAAACAGACATAGTACAAAAATTGGCGACATAAGGACATATAGTTGTGTACCCCGGCCGTGTGGTGGTTTACATGCCCATGTGAAGGACACACACACCCGTGTGAGGGGACACATGCTCGTGTAAGTAGTCTGTGTAACTCACTATCCAAAAATGCTAAAAATTAAAAGCAGAGGAGACACGATCGTGTGGAGATCTCACATGCCCGTGTAGGTACACATCTCCGATGGCACCAAAAATCATCAAAAACCCTAAATTCCCAATTGCACACAGCCGTATGGACCACCCGTGTGGTCACGAAACCACTCCAAAATTGGCCGAAAACTCGATTTTACAATGTCAAAACGAACCCTAAACCTTAACAACAAAGCATATCAATATCACACCCAATTTCCAGCCATCACCACATTAATCGACTTTTCCAAAGGTATGTTTCCCAACACACAAACAATGTTAAATTCCATAGAACAGGCCGAAAATTCGACAATAAAGGGAAAGATTCCCAACACACATGAAATCAAAAAACCACCAAATCGAGTCCTCAATTCACAAATAAATTAAAAGAGTTATGAATCACACACCTGATTTGTGAGATAAGCACCTAACCCCACCGATGAACCATAATGATTGAAGACGAATATGGTGCAGGAACAACACGACGAAGTAGGAAGATTCAAGAAAAAGAAAAGAAAATCTAACGTGAGAAGAGAGGGAGAGGAGAACGAATAAGAAGAAAATTTTTTTAAAAAAGGTGGTGTTTTCTTTCTAGTTTTATTTCTTATCAAATTTCTTATAACCAAATTAAAATAAAAATAAAATAGAAAAAATAAAAAAAAATACTCAAAAATTAAAAGCAACAAAAATAAAACAAATTCCTCAAAGCGCACATGAGGACCCAAACTCAAGACCCCAAGCTAAACTAACACACAACCAACCACCAAACTAGTAGGCCCATTCTGACATTAAAACACAACGACAAACCCAATTGTTCGATCTAGCCACTGACCCTACCTACAAATCTCAAAACTTCCAACCCCATATTCTAGGGTGTTACATAATGAGATAGATAATTTAAATAAAATTTTCAGCCAAGGTTTCCATGATTCTATTACTAGAAAATAATATTACACAATTTTTCACCACAAGGTAGTCCTTGGGTTTTCAACCGACATCACATCTTTTTCTCGTCATGGCTCACAAGAGTCCTATGAATTAAAAAAAAGGCCCTATGTGGTGATGATAGTCTGTGGTCTATTTCCTAAGAACCACAACCTCATAAAAAATTATATAACAAATATATGATATCACATTCATTATCATATATAACTCAAAACATGCATAAGATCCAAAGAATGCTATTTTCTATGTAATCAAATCATTCAAGAAGAAGAAAATTTTATTTTGATTATATGTTTATACTTATAGATAGAACACAACCTGGCTCATTGTACCAATTGTTGGAAAAACGAATTTGAAAATGCAACAGAAAATAAATATAGGGAAAATAGAATTTTAAATTTTTTTCTAAAATAAGATTTTAGGTGTGATATCTAAAGTAATAAACACTTAATCAAAATTGTACCTTTTCGATTTGTCTAGGATGAGCACTTCGATCGAGTAGTCTTCTCCGCTATCCTCAAGCTCACGTCTACTGAGTGTGGCCTCCTTCGAATCAGAAAAATTTTCACAAAAATTACCAATAGGGTAATTTTGCAATTTCTCAAAATTTTTGGGCAAGTTGTAAATCAGAAAAATATCTATAGAAATTTTCTGAAATGATCTCTTCAAAGAATATTCTCTCTACAACTTTCTCTTGAATTCAAGTGTGTGTAAAATAATGACCTAAGACTCTTTTTATATAATGAGAGTTTAGAGAGTTCAGCTATAATTAAACTTAATCACTTAAATATTAAATTAATATAATATTTATCAAGATAAATATTAGATTAAATTTAATATTAAATCTTATTAAAATAATAAAATATTTAACTACAAGATAAACATTAAATTAATTTAATATTAAGATAATCACTTTAATATTAAATTAATAAAATACTATTAAGATAAGTATTAAATTTAATTTAATATTAAACTATTAAAATAATATTATTTTTGGAATAGTTAATCTGAAATCAAATTCTCTAATAGAGTCCCAATAGGAATGTAACTCTTCCACTACTCAACCACCAAAGGCCAACTGCTGTCGACCACCGAGATGCTATTAGCACCGCTGTGTCTAGTGATGCAAGTGCGACATCCTTATGGCACCCTGAGCCAGTTCGACTGCTGTCAGTTCAATCTGGGTTAGTGGCAATTCGATCATTCTGGTCTAGCCAACGGTTGGACCGTCGACTCGGTTCGACCAGTTTTTGGGTCTTGGTTTCGATTTTGGGCTCCCAGGCCCAATTTACAATCTTAGGTCCAATTTTCAAATTTAATTACCCATTGTGCCAATTATTTGACTTGAAAATTAATTTCTAAAAATATTATATTAATTTTAATTAATTTGATTAATTTAATTTTACTTGATCAAAATTAATTTTCCCAAAAATCACTTAGATTTTCCAAATTAATTTTTCAAGAAAATTCTTTAATCAAATTCTCTAGTTGAACAATTCTCACAACCACCTAATTTATTTCCATATCGAATAAATCGACACAATTAAATTATTTTCAAAGTTGTAGATTTTCCTTCTGATTTAAATACAGTCTGGTCGAGCTTTTGTTGAGCTAGCAGAGGGACCAATCGGACATATACAGTTAGGCTTTAGTAATTGCAATTTTATTCAGAAGCATCGTTCTGATAATTCACAATTACTTAATCATGGAGTCAGTCCACAAGAAGTACCAAGACTGAAAACTATTTTTTGTATACTCTTTACAAAAACAATTCATCCAACTATGTTGTCCAATGACCTCGTTATTTGTGCGTTACCCTTATATGATATCTTTGATTCATTTGAGTTAAATCTGTTCATTCAATACAATCTTATTTTATCTCATTGTCACCATTGTGTCTTCTTAATGATTAATATGATCACTGTCAACAAATGATAAATTGCTCGTTCGAGAACGAGAAACCCGTGGTGACATTTCATATTTATTAAACCATACAATGTCAATGAGAGGATATCATTAATTATTTAATTGAGCTATGAACTCCACTGTTACTAGTAAAGCTATGCAATACACAAGTCATGTACCCAACATACTGGCTATGGGTTTGATCATCTTTAGAGCATAAGCCTCCACTTATATCAAAGCACATGAGTTGCCTACACATGGTCAGTAACTAACTTAGGATTTAGGTAAATCACACTATGAACGTCACAAGTGAATTAATTCAAAAACGGATTCAGAATTAATTCATCTTAGGTCTAGTCCAATGTATCATTCTACCAATGAATGCATCTATGTCTCTACCCGTAGAGTTGGCTACACCAATAGCCAAGACTAGCCATCTCCTTAATTGGAATTGCAGGTGACATAATAATCCTTATCAGTATTTGAATCAAATGCTCACTTTGATTCTTTTACAAGATTACAAACTCATTTAGATTATCTATTGAAGTAAGTTGTCTTTCTCCCAATGTAAACATTCTTACAATGCCATTTATCTTCAATTTGAACTTAGACAATCAATGAGCTAATATTGGCTTGTCACAATTTCACTATGCATGCAGAATATAAAAGACAGAAATAAAAAAGACATAATAGTGAAATGTGAAATTAAATTTATTTATTTATTCATCGTTCAAATAAATAGAAAAAAAGTTTCATGTTTACTATAATATTGACATATTTCCTAACAAAAATCTCAACCCAAAAATTCCTAGATCCCATCTAAAAAGTCATTGCAAGTCGATTGATTTTCCAAACTTGAAAATTGGTAGCTTCAGTAAATAGAATTTAATAAATTTCATCCCATCCGTACATGTATCATTTCCCATTTCCTCAAAAAGATCCATCCTCAAATCTTATCCTTGTCCAAACAATAAAGAATCTTTATCATAGGTGGAATGGTTTACTAGATCTTCTCTACAAGGATCAACAAATTCCTAAAAGAACGGAACAAGTCCACTAGACAAATTCAAGTTAAGGTTAGTGAAAACATAATCACTCTTCTTCGTTGTATAGCTTCTTTCTCTCTTCTATTTTTCAATGTGAATTGAACTTTCTAATTTTACCTCATAGGAATTTTCATTCATCAAAGTTGGACCATCAAATTGACTTTTATCGCTCAAGGTCTCTTTTCTTTCAAGCTTTTTACAAGAATCATCCTCACTTCCCCTTAACCTCTCACAAAAATTTTGAACATTGAATTCATCAAAGTAAAACTATTTAGAAGGACAATAAAGGTCTAACTCATCCAATTTCATAGACCCTAGGAAACAATTGGCACTATCAACTTTTTCTGATTTACAAAGTGCACTATCGCTATCATCACAGTTCTCACTATTACTATCAAGTTATTTGACATCAACTTTGGAACAAGGTGCAATGTTAGATCTAGACTCAACAATAGGCACAAAATCACACTTGCTATCTTCACAATTGGCGTCACCCGAAGTTTCTTGCTCATTCATATAATCACAGTCAATGGTAGCACTAAAATAAGACTCCTCAATAGGCTTAGTGTCATACATACGTTCTTCGCAAATTTTATCACTGAGTGGATAATGAATCCAATATTGGAAACCCTTATGAACTTTTGAACCACACCAATGATATTTTACAATAAGCAAGTGATAAATCATACTCTCCTTTGCTTGTTGGCATTTAGAGCCTTGGCGATTCCTCTTATAACCAAACTTTTCTTTTTATTTTTTTCCAGAAGTCGTTTAAGCTTGTAGAGCTTGCTATGTCTTTTGTACCACTGTCATTCCTGATAAACCCATGAACAATAGAAGATTGGGTGGCATTGGGGACAACATGTTCGTCTCAGTTTTTTTACAAGTACAACATCTATGCTTTGCCAAATGTTTATCATTATCCTCTTCCATACTATGTGTGCACACCATTTTATTCTCCCAATCATAATATACGTCAGGATCATGCTTGCCCTTAAATGGTGGAACACTGAATTTTGGTTTAGCCGCAAAAAATTAGCCATGAGCACTAGTACTAAAAGTTGTATCACAAGTACACGAGCCACATTTAATACATCTAAAAGACTATTGCAGCTCATAACCATCATCATGATCATCAGTTTTATCATTAAGGGAAAGAGGGTGCTCATCATCATCATCATCATCGTTAACATCCAATTGAGCCAAATTTTGGCTAAAAATTTGTTGAATTGCCTCTCTATGAAGGACACAAGCTTGCATTGTGTAAAACTTATTTCCCATACCTTCTTTCACCTCAATCAATTTTTTTTGAAGTTTGTCAAACATTACTATAAGTTTGTCAATGGTAACCAAGGATGTATCATGCTCCTCATCCTGACTACATGTGTGTACCATTATTAGAAGCTAAAATAAAAAACACTCGAACAAGAAAAGTTGATAAAAGAAAATTAAACATTATCGTTATGCATTCACAATAAAAATAAACAACTCTAAGAGGAAAAGAAAAGAAGTTAATAGTTTCTCGATTGTAATTTTTAAAAAGTAATTAAACTCGATAACATTCGAAAAAGATGTGGGATCAAATCTCTAACAAAGCTAACCCTAAGGCTCTAAGAAGTCAAAGAACTCAACTCCTAAGGAAGTAAGTTACACTAAGAAAGGAGAGGCAACACTTTTCATACTTATTAACACAAGAAGTGAAAATGTGTTAAAATGTGTAATAGAATAAGAAAAGCTAAAAAAATGAAAAATTATGGCTAGAATCAAAGAAAATAAACTATCCAACAAAAAACCCGAAACAATGAAATACAACTTGAATTTTTCATTCAAGGTGCTCTCGATGTGATGAAAACCTAAAAATTAAATCGGAGCCTCTTTATATCATAAATATCATACCTGATAATTTTGGGCATGAAATTCAACCCAAAAATATTTATTTATTTTTTTCTCTTTTTCGTCTTTCCTTTATTTTTTTTTCCTTTTCTTTTTTTTTGGGAAATATTTTTCCAATGTACCAAAGTGTTAAGAAATAATATACAAAATTTTAGATTGATTTGAATTCGTTTACCCATTGAAATCAATATTTTTTTCAAAAATTTTCAAGGTAAAACAATTTTTACAGGTTGTTTAAGAAAAATTAGTAAAAACAATTTCTTTAGCACAAGGAAACAACTCAAAAATGCCCAAATATGATACCAAATGATAAGGGGACCAAGATCGAATTCAGGTTGTTTGACTAAAAAAAATTCAATTTGACTTGAAAGAAGGAACAAAAAAAAATTTAGAAACAAAGGAAACAAAAACAACTAAAAGAAGAAATTCAATAATAAAAAAATAAAGATTTAAAAAATAAATAATGAAAACAAAAATTAAAATTTGGAAGATGGATCGAATAAATCAATGGATTTGGATAAAAGATAGTTGTCCAATTGAACCTTTTTGAGATATAAACCCCAACAAAATCAATTAGCGGCTAATCAACTCTCCAATAACTAATCGTTGGCAAATTGAAGGATGAAGAATGGATTGTTGGATCTGGTGCCCTAAGTGTAGTATATTCATTTGTAAACTTGTAATTTTTTAAATAGATTAGTTAATAAAACAATTCATGGATTACATTAATGTATTTTGTATAATGTCCTCATATGGTTTTTGCATACAAAGCAAATTAGAAGCAAATATTGACTTACTAGTAATCTAATGTTTAAACAATACTAAGCGATATTACGTGGTCGGATCGTAATATGGAAAGGAAACTTGTCTTAGTAGACGAACCTAAACATGTCCTTAATCTAACCGGGAATAAACAAACCGATTGGAAGACTAATATGTCGTCTATCAAGTCCAATTGGGTAGATGCTTTGTCTTGGGCCTCAGAGATGATGACTCTCAGAAGATAGAGACATAAATGTGACTGACTAGAGTGATAGTACATTGAACATGACCCAAGTAATATAGATCATGAATCTATTTATGGATTTATTCACTTGTGACATTCATAGTGTAGCATGCCTTAATCCTAAGTGGATGATGGATAATGTATGCGTTATGTAAAATCCTACCCAACGAAGTCTTAGTATGTGAATACCATCCTAAGAACAAGTGAGATTCGATGAGTATAGAAGCATAAAAGTGTGAGAATCAAAACTGTCTGTGTACACCCGTGACATCTTGAGGTATTGGTGAACATTGGGTAAGTATGTAGTGAGCCTGATAAGGAAGGATTCGCCTTAGGAGCCTCTAGTAGAACCTTATGATGGAAAGCTTATGTCAGCAAGAAGTGCACCTAGTAACGTTGGCCTTGAGTCAGTTCAGATATGAGGAAAGATGGTTAGGGATTAACTGAATGTGGACTAAATAGTTAAGAACCAAAAGAAAGCACTATTGGAAAATCATGTTTGGAAAACGTAGCGGAAAATAAATTTGGGGAAAAACTAGAGTTTCAAATTTTTTTCCTAAAACTAAAACTTGATTATGATATCTAAAGTAATAAACATTTAATCAAAATTGTAACTTTTCGATTCATCTAGGATGAACTCTTCAATCGAGTAGTCTTCTTCATTATCCTCAAGCTTACGTCTGCCGAGTGTGGGCTCGCTTCGAATAAAAAAAAATTCACAAAATTACCAATGGGGTAATTTCACAATTTCTCTAAACTTCTGGGTCAAGTTGTAAATAAGAAAAATATCTCTAGAAATTTTCTAAAATAATTTCTTCAGAGAATTTTCTCTCTACAACTTTCTCTTGAATTCAAGTGTGTGTAAAATAATGATCCAATGTTCTCTTTTTACAGAGAAAGTTTAGAGAGTTCAACTATGATTTAACTTAATTACTTTAATATTAAATTAATAGAATATTTATATACAAGATAAATAATAATTAAATTTAATATTAAGATAATCACTTTAATATTAAATTAATAAAATCCTATTAAGATAAGTATTAAATTAAATTTAATATTAAATCTATTAAAATAATATTATTTTTGGAATAGTTAATTTAAAATCAAATTCCCTAGTAGAGTCCTAGTAGGAGTGTAATTCTTCCATTGCTCAACCATCGAAGACCCACCACCGCTAATCATTTTTTGGCCACTGGTCGACACCCTGAATTGGATCAATTTCTACCGATTCAATCCAAGATAAATACATGTTTACTACAATATGGACACATTTCCCAATAAACATTTGATTAGTATTCTTAGAATTGTGAAGATTTGGATAAGAACACCAATTAAATGATGTGACGTTTGTTGAGTCCCAATGAAGTCAGGGATCAAGTCAAAGTGTTTAAGATAAGAAAGATATCTTATCTCTTTCCTCAGGAGAGTAGAACCAAGGAAAGGTAGGAAAGCTCCTCTAGGAAAGTTAAAGGTAGGGTGACGTTGGGTGTATAGGTGAACCTTGCGTAACATCCTGATTTTGGGCTTAGTCAGAATAGTGATTTTGGGACCACAAATTCGATGAGAAAAGTTTCATTTTTATTATATTTTTATGGTCTACGATTTCACGGAATGATTTTATGAAAATTTCGTTCGAAAATTTCGATGTTTGGGCACTAAAATTTAGTAAAAAGGACTAAATTGTAAAAAGTGCAAAAGTTGAGTTTTATATGTTAAAGGTGTCTAATTGTCATGAAATTTTAAATGGGAGGTCCTTAAATGATAATTAAACCATTGTATAACTTTTTGGACAAAAATGGCCTTGGTTGGGTAATTTTTGAAAGAATAGTAAAAAGGGCATTTTGGTCATTTAGGGGTAAAATGAATTAAAAGACAAATTTTAAACCCTAAATGTGTCCCTTTTCTTCTTGCTACGGCAGAATGTATCAAGAGCAGCCATGGTTAGGGTTTGGCCAAGCTTCCAAGCTTAATAGTAAGTGATTCCGAGCTCCACTTTTAATGTTCTATGTATTTTTGAAATCCTAGTAACATGATCTGCTCATTTCTACCATTATTTTGAGTTAGGATTTATGTTTAAAAATTTACCCATGAATGATATGCATGTATTTTGATGTCTAATGGTAGAATATGAAGCTTGAAATTGTGTTAAACAACTTTTGCTAAGCGATTTTACGTGAAAACGAGTAAAACGGTATAATCGGTAAAAATATCTAATGTTCATAAGTACATGTTAGAGTGAGAATTTGATGTTGCCATAGAAGGGAAAAGTGATCAGCATGTCATAAAACATAAGAAAATAGGAAGAAATTTAATTTCTGAACCTTGGGGCAAAAGTGAAAATGTGCAAAAGTTTAGAGGTCAAAATGAAAATTTGTAAAAACTATGATTTTTAGACCCATATGAATAGTGTGACTAATTAGTAGGCTAAATGTGATATTATAGATCAAGGAAATCGAGATTTGGGCTTAAATCGGGAAAATACAAGGTTATAGACTAGAATGGTAAATTACCATTTCCGGATCCGAGGTAAGTTTGTACATAAATAATTTATCAATTCTTTTTATTTTATTATATTTTGTTATCATATGAAACGTGGCTGCCTATAGAATGATTATTTGTTGTAAATTGCAAATTGAAAAAGGACTATGAATAAATTGTAACATGTTGGAAAGTAAGGAATTTCCCGGTTGAGCCTTCGGAATAGAAATGATACGAATGATCTATTGTGAGGTCACGTGTGTAGTACTAAGTACAGGCTACTACGTGTACCGGATAATTGGTCGCATGTGTAGTACTAAGTGCAGGCTACTATGCGTACCCGATAACTTCGATCACGTGTGTAGTACTAAGTGCAGGCTACTACGTGTACCGGATAATTGGTCGCATGTGTAGTACTAAGTGCAGGCTACTATGCGTACCAGATAGCTTTGGCTACAAGTGTGAAAATATGTGCAGGCAACTGAGTATCAGTTATTATTCCGAAGAGTTCAACGGGAAAATCGATTAAGTAAAAATACATGTGAACATGATTATATGATGAATAAGTGCAGGTATATGTTTAAGAAAATTTTGAGCAGTATGCTCGATATTTGAGTGAACTTCGATAAGACAAAATGGATTAAGTGAAATTATGTAAGAGTGAATTTTAGTAGCAAAATAATGTTGGACAGCAGCAGCTGTGTGACTTTGAAAATTTACCAAAAATTTTGTAATTTTAATTAAATTTCAAGTAAATTATAGAATTAAAGCTTAATGAGTCTATTTTCATATAAAGGAAACAGGGGGAGCAAAAAAGTTGTATATTATGTGATATTCTAATTTTTGTGAGACAGTGTCAGAATGAATTTGAGATCCCCTGTTCTGACTTGGAAAAATTGTTAAAAATTGTAGAAAAATAATTATGGGTTATAATTTATATGTTTAGAATATTTTATGAGTCTAATTTTAATATAAACAAACAAAAACTTTATCCGAGTCTCGTACTATGAGATAAATAAATTTTAGTGAAGAAAGGTTGAATCTGTCAAACAACGAAATAGGGGAGATTTTGAATAATAAACTGTACTTATTGGCTGGTCCAAAAATTCTGAAAATTTAATGTTGGAAATATATATGAGTCTAGTTTCTGGGAAAATTTACGGATCTTAATTTGGAGTTCCGTAACTCCAGATATAAATGATTTAGTGACTATGAATCAAGAAAGCAGCTTAACCAGAACTTGTGTAAATGTACAATTGGGTTAGTTTTACTATGGAAAGCATGTTAGTAAATTTCTTATTATTATTTCATGTGAGCTTACTAAGCATAAAGCTTACCCCCTCCTTTCCATTTCTTTTAGTGTTGTCAGGTTAGCTCAGGGTTGGAGATTGTCGGAGGCAGCATTACACTATCAAGCCAACACCTTGACAGTATAAACACATATGCTAGAATTATCAAGTGAGTGGCATGTATAGGGACCTAGTTTTATAACATGTGTTATTATAATTTGGCCAAATATATTGGTCTTTAGTGAGCTAATGATTCTGACTTATAAATCTAGCTATTTATGTTATGTTTGATATTGATGATGTGTATATGCTTGTTTGCCACGCATGGTTGGTTATATGTTATGTGTTGTTGTGAATGTTTAAGTCCATTAACGCCTCGAACCCTGTCCCTACGTTGGACACGGGTGAGGGGTATGGAGTCGCCTCGAAGAAGGCATGATGAGTCAAAGAGTGAATTGTTACACCATCAAATATGATCTGATGAAATGACTAATGATAACAGACAAGCTGAGACCCAAGGGTGAGTCTTGTATATGTTTTCGTATGCAAGTTTTTATAGTTGTCATACATTTAACTAGTGGTCACATGGATTAATACACATTTTGAATATCCACTAGAACAAAGAAAAGTATTTAATTGATCGGGTAAGTGTTGAGGATTGTTCGTTACTTTCTCAAGAAGTATTCTCTTTCTATATAAGGATGAGCCAGGAATAAAAGAATCATTTTTGAGATGCCCCTTGTAAGGTAAGTTTCCTGACCTTACATGTTATACTACTAAAAAGCATATTTGTTTAACTTGATGAAGCAAGTATGGTAAAGCTTTGCTTAGTGATTCTGGTGTCTAAAAGTGAATGAGTTAAGTAGACAAATCTTGATGAGTTTTTTATTTTTATCGTTAGGGGCTTCTGATCTACTCGATAGAAGCCCAGATTTGAAGTTTAAGCTACATTTGAGCTAACAGGGGAGACTCTAAATTGACTCTTACTTGCATGTTGCATGATAGTCTTATCTTTTTGAAAGGCTAATCTGTAAAAAGAAAACGTAAGATATGCAAATGTGATGCTTGAAGATGATGTGGCTCTGTTATGAAGAAAGTATTTACACGCATGAATGTGTCAGAAAGTATGATTCTGTCATAAACAAGTCTCTGCATGAAGTTTAATTGCATGAGTTATATGTTTGAAAATTTAATGCATCAGTGTACAGAAGTTTGAAAGAGTAAGTCTGTTAAGTATGAGCCTGCATAAAGAGTATGCTTGTGCGTGAGTCCGTAGGGACAATAAACACAAATTCTGATATGGAAGTCTATTGCCATGGCAAGAAGACCATATAGTGTAAGACTTAGTCTGGGACTATTGCACCATATGGGGAGGTGAAGACCATATAGTGTTAGACCTAGTCATGGTGACTATGACATCATATGGGGAAATAAAGACCACATAGTGTAAGACCTATTCTAGGACTATGGCATCATGTGGGGATAAAAATAAAGGGTGGTTGGGCAAGTACTAGAAAATGAGGGGCAAACCTCAAGACGTTGAGTTTAGGCAAATCTCTATCGTCAAAAATACCATAATGTGGAAGCCTTTGTGGCTGTTCTCTGATAAATGGAAGCCTCAGTGACTGTTCTCTATTATATTTAAGCCTTTACGTCGATATCTATTATATGGAGCCTTAGTGGCCAACTCTCTGAACATGCCTTCATGGCAAAGTATGTTAAACCTGATGCCTTTGTAGCTGATCCTTTTATATGTGGAAGCATTGTTGCTGTTTTCTAATGTATGTGAGCCCTAACGGTAGAACTTATTACACGTGGAAGCCTTTGTGGTTGTTCTCTGTTACTTGTGAGCCTTCGTGGTTGATTCTATTAAAAGTGCCTTTGTGGTGAAGTCTTCTGTATGTATCTGGACACCTTTGTGGCTATCTGATGTTATGTGGATGTCTTTGTGGCTATCTACCTGTATGGACGCCTCTATGGCTATTTTGTGTATATGTTTGGATACCTTTGTGGCTATCTATCTATTATGCAAGGAAGACTTTTGTGGTTATCTATGCCAACTGAAGAGCGGGTAAAGGAAATCTTTATGGAGAACTTTGTGAACGAAATACCAACACGGCGAAGTCTGAGTAAATGACTCTCTGAAAAAAAAGTAAAGATATGGTATTAGAAACATGGCAAGTGTCAAGAAAGACAAAATGATAATCTAGGGAAAATAAGGTATTAATGAATTAAGTTAGAAAGTTTCCAAATGTTAAGAATGAGGCGAATTCTGTACAAAAGAAAAGGGATAAATGGTCAGTAAGGTGAAAGGGGCCAGAATGAAATATGTGGCGAACACGAAAAGAGTAAGAACCCGATATGGATAAGAGGATGTAGAAGTAATGAATGATGCATGTATTACGCTCTTAAGAAAGTCTTGGTCGATTTCGTATGAACTGCACCATAAAGAATGGTAAAGTAAAATACCGCCAAAGATGGACATAGGCCAAAAAGAACATACGCAAAATGTTTAGCATGCTACAGAGTAATTAAACATGTAATAGAGATTTACCAAGTTCTTAAGAACTTACATAAGTTATTTCCTATTTTAGATTGCAAAGAATTTTGTACAGAGGGACGATGCTAAGCAACGGTTTGTGCTGATGTGCATATAAAGAAGAGAAGTTTATGAGAGAGAAGCCTACTCAAAGAATGAGATGAGAAGTCATAGTTTATGCCAAGAAAGGCTATAAAAATAAAAGTGACACATAAAGTTATAAGGCGAAATCAAGGCTCCACATAAGTTGTAGTGCTCTATTTGTATACTTGGCAACAATAAGGCAAAAACGATAGTTGTATTATTAAGAATGTAAAGACAAACACATTTTGTACATAAGTAAATCCCAATAATATACACGAGGTTATTCAGTAAAACAGTAAAAGAAATTTTTTTTATTAGACATTGTAAGAATAGTTACATAGGAAAGTATAGAAAGAGCCTAAGTACGTTTTTCCTTAAGCGTAACACCCAATACTCAGATCCGGTTGATCCAGTCGGGTGGAGGGCATTACATGTGACTCGTATACTTTGATGTAAATAAAAGTCTAAGTTCAAATAGATAATGAACCGAAAGCTGGTGCATTAAGTATACAACTTTTACTGTATGTCGCATCATTCACAATAGTAGAATTCATAGCCTAAGAAATGGGTAAATGATATCCTCCAAATTGGCATTACATGCCACAAGTAATTTGTCTTTGTGATGAATGACTTGGTTACTATTTGATATTAATTAACTTTTCATGAAGGAAGATGTAATGATTACCATGAGATAAAATAGAATCATATTAGGAAAACGAATTTATCCCAAAGAGATTAAGGATATCTTATAAGGGTAATACACTTATGACAAGGTCATTAGATGAGCACTGATCGAGTTGCTTTTGTAATGATATGCCATTGGGGAGAGCTCAGTCACGATTCTATAGTAGAATGACTTCGTAATTAAATGAGTTTATAATTAATAGATGAAAGCTAGAACTTAATTATAAATCATTTGAGCCTTAATCACATATGTCCAATCAGTCCCTCTGCTAGCTCGTTAAAACCAGAAATGAATTGCATGTTGAATTAAATTAACATAAATGGATAGAAATGGTAAAATAGAGAAATAAGAAACATTTGGAAACGAATGTGGTTTTCTCCAAAATGAAAATGACTTGGAAATGAGTTTATGGTTTTTGAAATACATGAAGTTCGAAAATGAAAATAAATCATTTGGTCATAGTGAATTCGTTCAATGTAGAAAAATTAAATATATTTTCTCATAGATTTTTTACGATAAAGTTGTCATGATTTTAACAGAATTAGAATTTGGTTGAGAAAATTATTTAATTGGGAAAATAAATTAATTTAATATGTTTATTTTTGGAAATAGAAAAATAAATATTGGGTTGGATCGAATTATAAAGTACTAAGTTAAAAGTCTAGGAAGTACTTGTAATTGAACCCGATATGAGAGAGGCCTAAAAGCCCCTCATGTTTAAAGAGAGGGAAGAAAAATCTTAGTTTGTTTAATTAGGGTTGCCGCCCTACCTACTCCTAGTTAGACTAGGAGTTCGTTTTCCTACAATTCAATAAGGGTTTTATCTCTTCTCCTTAAAAATAGATGACATCAGTAGGGTCAAATATAAAACTTTGAAATATTGTTGTTCTGTCTGAATATAGTGAGAGTTTATTCTCTAAGTATTAGTTCTATTTTCTGGAATAACAATTTTGCCAGTTTCTATTAATAGAAGTTTTGCTTTCACACTAAAAGTAAAGAAAACTATTTTTGGTTCTATGTTTGATTTGAATCATTCGAGCCCACACTCAAAATCGTTCGTGGTACGAGAATAGCGAAGAAGGTCGTTTGGTTGAAAGCTAGTAATGACAAGGATCTGTCTAGTCGAAAACACAAGTGCGATTCCGGTAAAGGGTTTATTGCTATAAATATCACAAACTAGCTCGATTTTCAAAATTTCTTATTTTCCGCTGTACAAGGAAACTATTTTCGAACTAGATTTTTTCCGACATGAAATCCCATGACTCCTTGAAGAAAATCAAGAAGAAAAACCGCTTCTAAAAATTACAAGAATAGTCTTGCACAAAAGAAATTAACTCCAAGAGTTGAAAATTTTATTAATGAATGAATCAATTTTCCTTTAATGAATAATGAAAAGGCCTTTATGTAGACTAACTAATTATATCCAGATAAAACTTTCAAGTATAATAAAACTTTAATTAATCTAAACATGAAGTGGTTTTAGTAAAACTAAACTTTCTTGTTAACTAAGAAACATAAAACTCCTAAACAACTTTAAATACTTAAAAATATCCTAAAATTAGAAATAATTAAATAATAAAACCTAATGGATACAATATTGGGCTCAATATAATCAAAATTAGACCTTAAACTCAAATCTAATATGATTTAAACTCTAATTAGAGCCCGAAACTCATAATTTCCCGTAATAATCCTATCCAAAAATTCTACTTGCATAGTCTTTATTAAAACAGTCATAACTTGAGCTCCCAAACTCAACATCAAGTGATTCAAAGTGCATTTCGAAGCTAAGAGATAGATCTTTGAAGTATATGAGACATATCGACCCAGAAATGTTTGAATCCCATCCAAAAAGTCATGCAAGTCAATTGATTTTGCAAACTTGAAAATTGACAACTTTGGTGAATGAAATTTAATAAAATTTACCCCATCCGTACTTGTATCATTACATGAACCACTAACAAAGATAAGCTACCCAATGCAAATTTGAAATCACTGAATGCCATATTCAATGGTGTGGAGTCTTTCTATCCAGATTCACAACTACTCAAAAAGCTCTACAATTTTAAGGGCAACTTATGAAGGTACCACTACTGTCAAATACTCTAAACTCAAAATGTTAACAACTAGATTTGAAACTCTTAGAAGCTTGATGATGAATACTTGTCTGACTTCTACACAAAACTCTATGTTATGTCTAGCCAAGCTTTTGCCTTGGTGGGGAGTATTAAAATGCCAAGTTGGTTAGGAAGGTTGTGAGGTCTTTCCTGAACATTTTGCAATCAAGGTGACTGTTATAAAAGAGGCCAAAGATATTGACACAATGGGATTCTATGAAATTATTGAATCCTTGTAAATATTTGAGATGAATCTTGGAGACACCAAGTAGAGTAAGAGCAAGGTAGAAAAGAAATTGCTCTACAAGTTGCATCATTAGTTGCAACTATAGAAGAAACTACCATTGAGGATCTATACGAGTAGTTAGCTCTTCCCAGCAAAAATTTTAATATGGCATTCAAGAGGGTAATAAGAAAGGACAAAGTGTTTGAATGGGTCACAACTTCAACAAAAGCAAACATATTGGTGTTTTTATCAATGATGAATGCCTTAAGGAGAAAAAGAAAGACATTTAGTGCCATGAGTGCCAAAGGAATGAACACATCTAAGTTGAGTGTGCCAATATACTCAAAGAAGAAGAAGAAGAAGAGTATACATACACATTTAACTACCTATAATATATCTATTGTTATATATAAGTAAATTACAAATATATTATAATTATTATATAATTATGATATTATAATGTGCATTCTTTTATTCGTGATATGCAACCTAAACCTTGAACTTATAACTAATTTTATGGCACATTATAATATATACAATTAACATTATATAATTAAAGTAGATTATTAATGATACGTATCCCTATATACAACTATGTTATTATAATGTACATTTTTATATTAATGATAGATAAGCTTAAATGGAAAACATGTAACTAACATTATGGTAGTTTATAAGTATATTATTAATTGTATATAACCTTATATACAATTGTGATATTATAATGTGCATTTTTATATTAATGATAATAACCTTAAACCCTAAACATGTAATTAACTTTATGGTAGATATAATATATACAATTAGCATGGGTTAAGTAATTAAATTATTTTGGATTGTAATGGAACTTTTAATTTGTTTAGAATTCTTATGCGTAAGTTGTTAGGTATATTTAAATTTTTGTGAAATTGTTATGTTTAATTTGTTAAATTATTATTTAGCTACTTTTATTAATTTTTATTTATTTATTTTTAATATGAATAAATTTTATTTAAAATTAATTTTTTGTTTGATTTTATATTATTTCATGGATTCAATTTTTGTGGACTCAGATATCCTATATATGATTGAAAATGTTAAATAGTTTTACCAGCTCTTGAACCTTGAAGAGAAAATGAATTTATTTTTTGAGAAAATGAAAAGGAAATTAATTTAAAAATTATGTATTTTTAAGAATTTTATATATACAATGTAATTATTTTAAGGAAATTATTTGGTATCGTACCAGTGGAGTTTTAGACTCCACAAGTTTATTAAATTTTATTTTAATATATTATTACATTAGATATTATTTAAATTTTTAATATTATTTTTAATGTCTGTTTAGTTATATAATAAACAATTTTATCAATTCAAAAATTTTTCCAATAGAGTAACTTAGGGATTTTTTATTTTTTATTTTTATTTTTTGTGGTGAGAAAATAATAAGATTGCAAATCTTAAAATTTAATAAATATTTTAATTAGATAATCCAAGTAATTACATCATTTGAAAGATGTCACAAAGTTTTTCAGAGAATTTGACAAAAACTGGTAAGAAAAGAAGTTGATACAAATTAAATATATTCCAAGATGTCATAAATTCCAGGTACACAACCCATTTTATATTTATTCACTCTAAATAAGACCTAAGTATACCTTACACCGTTCTTGCAGTTTTAGAATATTATTTCACCCCTTTTATAATCTTCTAATATTCTTTTCATATTTTGAATATATACACTATAAGTATACATATATTAAATAGTTATGAATATTTTTAGGTTAATATATTAAAAACTCCTGAAATTATTACAATTTGTTTAAACGATGAAAGTACTTTATTTCAATATTAAATAAAAAATATATTTTTAAATTAATTTGCTTTTAATTATGATATGAATTTGTGGTCTATAATAAAGGCTTAACATCCAAGTGTTCATCATTAGGGGTGAGCGTTCGATCGAATCGAATGAAAAATTTAAAGTTAATCGAGTTGACGAATTCTATTTTATCATCCTAACTCGATTTGAAATTTTCTCGAATTGAGTCGAGTGAGATAGAATTCAAATCGAATTGAATCGAATCTAATCGAATATATTTGTTTGAGTTAAATTAAAAAAATGACTTTAGATCCTTATAACCACTGTCACCCATGGTAATCAAATTTGTCCACCGTAATCAAATTTGTTATTAACTTTCATTTCCTCATAATTTATTTATTAATCTTTTATATACGGGTTAGCTTCTTTGTTTGCTCAGTTGCTTCAATTATTTTTTGATTTTTGTCACTATGTATTTTGAAATTTAAAAATTATTAAATATAAAAAATGTGATTTTTTAATAAAAGTTATCTTAAAGATAAAATGTGAAATTGATACCAACATAAAATTTTAACACGAATATTTTATAGCATTATCAATAATTCAATTTTAACAAAAAAATTATAAAGATATAATATGATTAAAAAATTCAATAATATAAATAGTACAAAATGTGAAATTTAATTTAATAATATAAATAGTATATATAAATAAAATTATTACTATTTAAGTTTAGAGATTTTTTTGAATGATTTTTATTTGAGGGTAAAGGGTGAAAAGTGAAAGTTTGGGGGGGGGAATAAAAAGTTTTGAGGGTTGGGGGAGTAAAATTTTGGGGGGAAAGAAAAAAGGTTTGGGGATTTGGGGTAAAAATATAAAATATTATAACTTTGTATTCGATTTATTCAAATTATTCGTATTACTCGAATTTGAAAATTAAACTCGATATTCAAAAAAATTCGAGTTGACTTAAATAACTCAATTTGTTTAACTCGAAATTTAAATTTTTTTTTCGAGTCAAATTGAATTTTGTTCACTCCTATCCATCATACAAGGATTGAAGCATAGTTGTGAGCTGATGTCTCGGGCATGAGTCTCCTTTCACCCAAAGTATAAGGATTTATCAATATATATTTAATTAATAATATATTTTAAATTGAATTTATTCGATAATTCTAATATCATATTTATAGTTTTTTATAAAAAATAAATTAATAATATAATTTATTTAAAAATTTAAATTAATAAATAATAAAATGAAATTTTTGGGGAAAATCAATTATTAATTACTATTAAACAATAAAATTTTAGACCCAAATCATTTCTTATAAAAAAATGTTTCTAAATATTTACTACAAATTTTTATTCTTTTCCTTATGATTTATACCATCTTCAACTTTTTAATTTTGAATTAACTACATATTTAGCATTTAAAATCCCCTTGTGATAAAATAATAAATTTATTATTATATGTCTATGAAATTAGTTACTTGAATTTTTTTCATTCTATAAATTATATAGTCAATATTTTTTAGACTTTGATTCATGGATAATATATTGAATCAGTATGTAAAGAATGGTTGACTATTGATAGGTAGATCGGAATTGGTCATACTTGTAGTAAATTGGATATGTTATGTTGGCATTGATACAATAATGGTTATGTGCTTTGTTTGATATTGCAAAAGTTGATAATTAGTTTATGTATTGGCTAGATGTTATGTGCAAATTGCATGTTTTAGTTTGAAGTTTAATGCTAATACTTATGTTTTATACACTTTAAATTGTAAATGTACAACTAAGTCTTATTGTTCAGCATACGATTTGTTTTCTCTGTGTAGGTATAGGTGAATCTCAAGAATTCGAGAAGTCGTTCCAACATCCAAGAATCGATTCTCCAACTTAGCAAAATTTGTAATGTACCTTTTGAATTGAATGTCACATGTACTTAGTATTTTGGTTGGATTTTTGTATTCAAAATAGTTGAAGTTAGAATTTGGTAGTTGATGTTATTCTGAAGTATCATTTTGGCATAGTTTGGTTTGATTTCAATTGGCATATTGTTGATTGTGTTGTATGAGAATATGTATGTGTGATTTTAGGTCACTCAAGCTTGAAACAAGTTGATTTTTGACGTAACAGTACATCACATTGCGTTAAGAAACAACTTAGGGTCCTCATTACAACGACGTAGCCTCGAGGTCTTGATGAACCTAATTCAGAGAGTCATGTAGCGACAAGGAAACCCCAAAGTCATGATATCAAATCATAAATTTTGTAATCTTTACAATTTGAACCATTTCAACCTTGGTTTAGCAAAAGAGCTTTCGTAAATTTGTATAAGACTTCGAAATGATTATGTATTGTTTAATACGCTTGATTTACTTGTATTTAAATGTATAATGGTTTTGGATTGAATATTATTGATTGTAGTTGCTCCGGAAATGAATGTGACACCTTGTAACTCGAACCTGGCGACCGGGTCGAGTATCAGGGTGATACTTTTAATGGTATCAAAGTTGTAACCTCCCCAACCCAGCTTAGACATTGGGCCTAAATTCGGAAGATTACATTAGCCACCAAAGCGACCCAAAAAGCTAATAGAGTTTTGAAAATTGATCATCTTAAAGCTTTTGTATGATTTAGTAGAAAACTTAGTTAAATACCGATTAATTATGCATCAAAATTATAATTAAAGTCTAGCAGCGAAAAATGATACTGTCCAATGTTTTTAATAAAAACCAGGGTTCATGCCTAACCACTTAACATTTTAATATCTTCAAACTTAATTAAATATCATGCAATAGGAAAGTAATATAAACTTTAAGTCCTATGCCATAGTTCGAAATGAAATAATATTGTTTATGAATAATAATAAAAATGTCAAATAATAAATCTAAAATATTTTAATAAAACAAATTCGAGTCCCTCCAAATATCGTGTCCGCATCCTAACCTAGTGGTTTATCTAAAAAGATGGAATATAGCGTCCTAAACTGTAGGTTATCTAAAAAGATGGAATATAAAAGGGAGTGAGCTATGAAGCTCAGTGTGAATTCTATCACAAGAGAATCAGTGCAACCGATTAGCATATAAAATCACATCAAATATAGTAGTTTGCAATGATAGATTCGGAATAATGGATTAACAGATTAGCATCATACACGTATACATATATACATACATATACATCATCTCAAATATCTTAGATTTGTTTGCACACACCATAAGAGCTCTCTAGAACTCATCCATCCCTACACACCACATTGTGGATAAATCACAAAGTTGCAAGTTAATACGCTACCAAATGGTTGTGAATACACAACATAAATGCATATGAAAGCTGCCAGATAATGAGCGAGTGAACCACCAGTGCTACAGGTTAATACGCTGCCAGATGGTTGTGAATACACAACTTAATTATAGATAAAAGCTACTAGATAATATGTGGATGAACCACCAGAATTGCATATTAAGTTCTACTAGAATTCATCCTTTCAAAATGTCTCATCCCATGTAATAAGATTCAGCATGCTTATAACATAACAAAACATAAATGTGTATTATGCTTATAACATATCCAGAATGGCGGTCAATAAATATATTCTCAACTAATAGATATAGCAGCTAAAACATGTGGTTTTCAAGGATCCAATTTAACGGTATCATAAGGCATGTTGTACGAACAATTCACTAATATAGATACATTAAACAAGCTTAATCATAATTCATGCAATCATATAAATATAATATCAATACAGTCAATTAGGTCATGAATTTCAACATTATTCATATTATCAGGGACTCAATTGAATAAAATAAAACACTGAAATAGATCAAGAACCATTCAGGGGCTAATTTGCACAAAACATAAAATTTTGGGTAAAATTGTAAAATTTGAGAAACAGGGGACACACAGAAGTGTGATCGGACCGTGTGGAAGGGGTACATGGCCATAAGGCTGGGCCGTATGAAAAATGTAAAATCGAGGTGAGGGGAAGACACGACTATGTGGTAGGTCGTGTAAAGAGTCTTAAGCTGTGTGAGAATCGAACTCCTAGGATTTTAGCGGGAACATGACTGTGTGAGAGGGTTGTGTAGTCCACATGAGTGGTTCACACACCTGTGTGGCTGGCTGTATGGCCCTATTCCAAGACATGATTTACCCCAATTCACTTGTAAATAAACACACACCTATTACCAAAACACCGAGCGACTTCCCTCTCATTCAAATATGGTTTGAGATACCTAAATCGTGTCAGATTTCCTGAATCCTACCCTCATTTTGGTAGGTTCATTCAAAAGGTGACAATCATAATTCTAGCCATTCTCATAATAGGATGCCCAAAAATAGCATTGTAAGTTATAGGATGGTCTACCACAAAGAATTAAATGTATTCTATAGTAGTGTGCTCGCCATCCCCAAGGGTGACAAGTAGAGTAATACATATTTTTACTTCAATTGGATGATCAGCAAAGCCATATAAATGGCTCGTCTTCTTCAAAGCCTGTTCCTTCAGCCCCAACTTCTAGTATGTGTCTCACGTTAAAACCTCTACAACATTTCCACTATCATCCAAAATCATTTTAACCTCGAATCCAACAATGGTTGTTTTCACGACCATGGGGTTGTTACCTTCCTCATCACACATTGAATCCTAATATTTCTCATTAAATTCTACCCTCCATCTTTCTTGCTGATGTACCCTCTTCAGTGAACTAATCGACATCATGCTCCTAAGATAAGCCTTCCTTTTTGTGTTCAATGTCGCCCATTCTTCATATGTACCAATTATTACATGTACCATACCTCTAACCTTCTGTTTACCTATATCTTCACCTCACAAACTCTGCCATGAAGGCGAAGCCTTTTGTGTTAGAAAATATTTTAGTTCACCATTTCTAACAGTCTCTTCTGTAACATCCTTCAAAGAGAAACAATACTTTGTCTTGTGTCCATTGCTGTTGTGAAAGTTACATGTCAACGACTGACTGGGTCGCATAGGTGGTGGACTAGACAAAATTCCCAAATTTTTGACCTGATTAAGAACATAGGTACACGAAACATTTAAATGAGTGTAAGCTTCAAATTTTCCATAGGGAACATACCTTATTGTGTGCTCAACTTGAGGCTTCTAAAATGTCCACGGTGATTCATTTTGTAAATAATTTCTCTGTTGTCCCCCACCTTGGACCTATAGACTCTGAGAAGAAGGACTCTGCTGGTCACGCACATTCTAGAGACCTCTAAATTGCCTATCATCCCTCTGAAAGGTATTGCGAGTTGCTCTCTTGATTTCCTCTGACTCAACAAATCCCTCTCATATAAGTCTGCAAAACTCTAGGGTCTATTATCAGTAAATGAGCACTGCATGTGCTCATTTTTAACCCTTATAATGAAGGCACCAATAGCACATTGGTCCTCTAAATTCTTCGTGTTCAATATGGCTACATGAAATTGTTTTACATAATCCTATAAAGATTTTTCATCCCCTTACTTTACTGACATTAAGCCCATTGGAGTGCTCATTATTTTCCTGTGAACACGAAATCTACCTAAAAACATCTAATCCAACTGTGGGAAGCTCTAAATGGAACCTTATGGTAAAAATAAATACAAATCTTTCGCACTTCTTCTAAGAGTCGTTAAGAAAGCCTTGCACTTATCCGAGGCCCCTAAGACATTCATATAATCATTATATTACATGAGATGTGCTCTGGGGTCCCTTCTACTTTCAAATATCTCTTTCAACAGTTTGAACTTAGACGGTAGGTTTACAACTGCAACCTCTGGTGACAAAGGGTTGTTAGAACAAAACAATCAGTCCATTTCTTATATATTAGGGTACAATGATTGAACATCTCTACGCAAAGCATCCATCTCATTTTGCCATGGCTTTGCATATGCTCCTACATCCTCCTCCTTGAGAGGCGCGACATTGTCTTGAAGATCAAAATGGTCAAACTGCATTTTTCTTCTTAATTCCTCGTTCTGTCTTAGCAGTTCCTGGTGAAACAATTGCTACTGTTCAAACTTGGTACTTTGTTGAGTCATTTGGTCTTTTATTAACCTTGTTCTTGTAAACCAAATAACTACATGCGGTGACGCTCTTTAATCAGAGGGAAAGAGTGGCCCTTAACTAGAAGCGGCATTAAGATAAAAGGAATTAAAAGAACCTCCCTGGCCTAAGTTGCTTAAGTTTTTTGGCCAATCAGCAAACTAGCCAAGAAAAACATCCATCCCTCGGGGTCGATTGTCGATGTCAGAACCTTCTACTTGGCTAGATGGGAAGTTGTTAGGGAAATCCTTGTTCGAGTGAGTCATCTTGGTTTTCTAATTTTTATGGTCAGAAGTCTGTCCACGCTCATCACACCAAATTGTTGAGTATTTTTGTGTGTCTCTCTCTAAGGGATGCTAATTTTCATTTTTATATGATACGGTTCCTAGATGTGACATCCTAGGTAGCCCCCCATGCATGCTAACACGTATTCTATTCTAAGATTAACACATGTTTCTTCAGTACGAGTTCGCTTGTATGATGATGCGAATCCATGTAAGCGAACTATAAATGCCATTGCTCGCATCATCATGCAAGTGAACTCGATCCCAGTCAAATATTCGGTAACGGGTCAGTAATGATGAGCACCATAACAGGCTTAGTTTTGAGTTTTAGTTCATATGTACAAGTTGTAAGTGCCCTTGAATTTGCTAATTTTCCTTTAATATCAAGATTTGGAGTTTGGATAATTAGTGTAATAATGGTTAAAATTATTGTGTGAATTAAAATGTAAGTAACCATGACTTGATTTGTAAAGATAATTAGAAAGAAAATGGTAATATTAATAGGTCTTCGATTAATTGAATGAAAATAGTAATATTGATAAGAAGAGTATTAACTAACAAGTGTTGGATGTAATTGTGAGGAACATTATACTCTCAAAGAGAGAATACATACTCAAATGTTGGAGTTGACATTGTTGGAAGAGGCAATCATAAACTTAAACATAAACCGTAAAGCGAACATGAAGGATAAAAAAACATTAATTAAAGATTAATTACTTATATTCTAATTTACTTTTTACATTTTGGTGGTGCTATTTTATAATAAGTTCTATACCTTTTAACTATTATTAGATTGAATTTAAATATTTGAAATATCGCATAAAAAAAACTTATAGCAAATAAAGTGGAACTGATAATAGAAGTAAATTAACAACATGGGAACCAAAACAAATTATTGGAACAAAGAATCTAATAATAGACATTAAAAGTTAGAGGGCATATCCCTGTTGTAAAAGACAGCCAGCCTAGTGATCAAATCCTTAGCTTTCTCACAATCCAAATCATTCAAATGAAACCCATGACCTTCTCCATCCGTCTCCATAATTTCCACTACGCCCATCCACCCACTTGGCCCCAAAGCTCATAATAACGCCACCTTCTATCTCTTAACACATCTTTCTCAGCCACACACACCAACACCCTCCTGCACCCAAGCCCCACTAAGCTTGGTCCATCAGTGCTTACAGGGTTAACCCTTGGATCATTGTTGTCTTGGTTTGCTGGGCAGAGGAATGGCCATAATCTATCCACAACAGCCTTTCCATCCGGATTCAATGCCTCTGAGCCAATGGGTTCAGACCCCCAGAAATATGGGTGCACCAAAGCTATCCCAAGTAGCAGCACGTTTAGCCTGAACTCAGGGTCTCAGGCAACGATGGCTAAGTTGTGAGCAATGTTGGCACCAGCACTTTCTCCACCTAGGAGCACTCTTTCAAAGTCGGCATGGTCATTTAGCCAAGCTTCAGGCCCTTGGCTGTTAAAATGAGAAACCACCCTGTTAGAGATAATAAGTCAGTAGTTAGTTAGTTAGCTAAGGTTGTTATCAACTGTCAAGTTAGTTAACATCTATCTCTATTAAATGCATGTATTTTCACAGTAATGAGTATGAAAAGAATTATGAGTTGGATTCTTTTACTCGTATGATCTTGACATGGTATCAAGAGCTAGTGAGTTCTTGGCATAATCATTTTTCTTTCTTCCAACTGTGTTTTCTTGCTTCATTCATGGAGACTAAAACCCTACATTCTAGTGCCACACCTCATCACTCGTCGAATACTGCTTCGCAAGGTCAGACTTCTCAACCTTTGTTGAATGTTCAATATTTCTCGAAACATGATACGGTCAAGCTTAGTGAACAAAACTACTTGCTGTGGAAACATCAAAATTTACTCATTCTTGAGGGGTATGAGCATGAAGGATATGTTCTTAGTACCATTTCTGTTCCCTCTCCTCTTATTCCTGGACCTGATGGACAGTCTGTTCCTAATCCGTCGTTTCTTCTCTATAAAAAGCAAGACAAATTTCTAGCCTCTTGGTTACTTTCTACTGTAACTGATGAAATCTTGGTACATCTCACGATGGCCAAGACCAGTTTTGAAGTTTGGACAGTCATTGAACGATGTTTTGGTGTGAAGTCTACTGTTAAAATTTCTGGTATGCGTCATACCTTGTATTTTGTCAAGAAGGCAAATCTTTCAGTAAAAGACTACTTGGCCAAGGTGAAAATGTTGTGTGATAGCCTGATTGCTGCTGGCAGTCCGATATCTGAACAAGAACAGGTTAGTATAATTTTAGCTGGCCTCTCGATGGAATATGAATTTATTCGAATTTTTGCCTCGGCGACACCAGTATCACTTGAACTCTTAACTGATATGTTAATTGACTGCGAGTCACGACAACTAGCTCTTCTAACAGAGACACCGTTCCAAGCAAATCTGGCTTCTCATCTCAAACAAGCCACTGATGGAAATTCAACACATACTGGGACTTCAAATCACTACCAACAGGAGTATAAGCCTGGTCATCGGGGTCATGGTCGTGGTTGGTCTCGTGGAAGGGGCCGTGTGAGTAGTCGTGGCTGGTCTCGCTCTAAGCCTCAGTGTCAACTCTGTGGCAAGATCGGTCACTTAGTTCAGACCTGTTATCATTGTTTTGATGAGACTTTTTCAGGGGTCGACTCCAACCAGCAAGTGTCTATTAATTGCCATCAGTTTCAAGATCAGGATGGCTCCTCTACACGATCTTGTTCTGGTAAATGCAACTCCTGTTGGTAGCCTTCTTCTCAACCTTCATTTCCTCCATATTCTGATCAATGATGGTATCCTGATTCTGGAGCTACAAACCATATCACACCAGATATAACAGCCCTTACGAATGTTGCTCCCTATGCAGGTACGAGTCATGTGTCCATGGAAAATGGTGATCCTATCTCTATTGCTAATGTAGGATTAGTCAGTCTATTGGCTGGTTCTAGGCTGCTGCGTCTTCAAAACGTTCTCCATGTTCCTACTGTTTGTAAAAATTTATTTTCTGTTGGTCAGTTTGCCAGAGATAATGCGGTGTATTTTGAATTTCACCCGTTCTTGTGTTATGTGAAGGATATAAAGACAAAGGAAACACTCCTAGTGGGCCACATGCGTGATGGTCTTTACAGGTTCGACGTGTCCAACTCGTCTCCTTCCTCATCTGGTATGCCTTCACAACCCACCTCGACATTCTTGGGTGCAGCTCGAGTTTCCTCTTCCACTGATCTGTGGCACAAAAAACTTGGGCACCCCTGTCCTAATGTGCTTGGGGTTGTTTTGCGAGATTGTAATATTCCGTTTAGTAGAAAAAATATGTTGAATGTTTACTCAGCTTGTCAGTTTGGCAAAGCCCATAAGCTGTCTTTTAAAGCTTCTAGCACAGTGTACTCAGCACCTTTTGAATTAGTAGAATCCGATGTTTGGGGTCCTTCTCATGTTCAATCAAATGGTTTTGTCTACTATGTTTCCTTTGTAGATATGTATAGTCGATACACCTGGGTTTACTTTCTGTGGTCAAAGGCAGATGTGTTTCAATGTTTTCTGCAGTTCAAACAGATGGTCCAAGTTCAATTTGGTGGTTTCATTAAAATGTTTCAATCTGACTGGGGAGGAGAATATCGTTCGTTGTCTAGGGAACTTGCCCGTCTTGGCATTCAACATAGGGTCACTTGCCCTCAAACTTCTGAGCTAAATGGGGCTGTTGAACAGAATCATCGTTAGACCGTTGACATAGGACTGACTCTTCTTGCTCAAGCAGGTTTACCTTTGAAATTTTGGTCGTATGCTTTTGCGTATCCTGTTCACCTGATAAATAGATTACCAATATCTATTCTACAGCAGCGATGTCCCTATGAAATGCTATACAAATTCAAACCGACCTACTCGCATGTTAAAGTTTTTGGCTATGCTTGTTACCCCTAGTTGAGGCCTTATCATCCCAACAAACTACAATTTTGGTCCAGTCTCTGTACTTTTCTTGGCTTGAGACCCAACCACAAAGGGTATCAGTGTCTTGACAAGCATGGTCAGGTGTTTATCTCCAGGCATGTTACATTTGATGAGGCTCTTTTTCCCTATCAAACTGCGTTCTCCTCTGAACAGTCAACTCGAGGGGTTCCTCATCGGTCTCCCCTTCCCGTGGTGATTCAAGGTTCTTCTTTAGTGCCTCCAAGTTCCTCGTCTCTGGAACATAGTCCTTTGACACATGAGGAGCTTGCTCTCTCGGCCCCTGAGGAACGTGGTCTCTCAGCACATTCAGCACATGCGGACGGTGTTGCTCAACCATAGACTCGAGTGGACTCTTCAGTACAATAATCTGCTTCTAGTCGCCTTTGCTCGCCTAGCTCTGAACCTTGCTCTTCCTCTTCTACTGGGCACGTTCAGCCTCGTACTAATACACATCCGATGCAAACTAGGTCCAAAAGTGGGATTTTTAAGCCACGATTATTCACTTCAGTTCTTATTGCTCATAAGCCTACTTCCATCGTTGAAGCATTTTAAAGCCCTGCCTGGACAGTAGCTGCTCACACTGAGTATACTGCTTTACTCGCGAATCACACTTGGGATCTTATGCCTCTACCTGCTGGCAGGAAAGCGGTGGGTTGTAAGTGGATCTTTAAGATTAAACGAAATGTTGATGAGTCTGTCGCTCGGTACAAAGGTCGGTTAGTGGTCAAGGGTTATCTCCAAGAGGCTGGTGTTGACTTTCGGGACACTTTTAGCCCTGTTGTCAAGCCAACAACGGTCCTTGTGGTGCTAGCTCTTGCAGTCTCAATGGGGTGGTCTCTTCGTCAGGTCGACATCAACAATGCCTTCCTGGATGTGATTTACAAGAAGAAATATATATGGTGCAGCCACTAGGGTTTGAGCAACCTGGGGACAATGGTCAACCGCTGGTGTGTCGTTTAAGGAAAGCACTATATGGCCTCAAGCAAGCCCCTCGGGCTTGGTTTCATAAGCTCAATGAGTTCTTAGTTGATACAGGGTTTGTTGCCTCTAAAGCTGACACTTTTCTATTTGTTTCTAAATCGGGCTCCCAGCTCATGTATGTTTTAGTCTATGTCGATGATATTATAGTTACTGGAAACAACAATCAAGCTATAGATAAGTTCGTACAGAAGGTTGATGATCAATTTTCTTTGAAAGATCTTGGCCAACTTAACTACTTTCTTGGTATCGAAGTCCAGTACACCACCACTGGTATTTTTCTTAGCCAACGAAAGTATATACTGGATCTATTGCGAAGGGTTTCTATGGAGGGGTCTAAAGCTACACCTACACTTATGATCACGACATGTCAATTGTCAGCCACTGAAGGACAACCTGTTGAAAATGCTTCTTTGTACAAGAGCATTGTTGGGGCGTTGCAGTACGTGGTTATTACCAGACCTGATATTGCTTTTACGGTCAACAAAGTGTGCCAGTTTATGCACAACCCTTTGGATGTGCACTTCAAAGCAGTCAAGAGAATCTTGCGTTATTTGCATGGGACCTTGGATCATGGGTTACATTTTACAAGGAACTCGAAGCTCTTACTTGAAGGATTTTTTGATGCCAGCTGGGGGTCTAACATTAATGATCACCGGTCCATATCCGATTGCTGCATCTTTCTTGGAGGGAGTCCAATCTCTTGGAGCTCCAGAAAGCAGCAGGTCGTCTCCCGATCGACTGCTGAGGCTGAATACAGAAGCCTCGCCTATGTTATTGCTGAGATGATATGGATCCAGTCATTGTTAACTGAACTAGGAGTTTCTCTTTGCGGCAAAGCTCTTGTGTGGTGTGATAGTTCAGCAGCTATGGCAGTAGCAGGAAATCCAGTGTTGCACTCAAAATTTAAACACGTTGAAT
The DNA here is from genome assembly GCF_007990345.1 of Gossypium hirsutum. Classification (NCBI taxonomy): domain Eukaryota; kingdom Viridiplantae; phylum Streptophyta; class Magnoliopsida; order Malvales; family Malvaceae; genus Gossypium; species Gossypium hirsutum. The sequence continues at coordinate 34,113,112 of NC_053426.1, read as the reverse complement.
TGGATCTCTTCTTTGTAAGGGAGAAAGTTGCTCAAGGTCTGTTTCAGGTGGGTCATGTACCAAGTCAGGAACAGGTTGCAGACATACTGACTAAACCGTTAGCAGCAAATTTTTTCAACAAGTTTCAAAGTCAACTTCGAGTGTCAACCAGTGGAGTGTTAGTGATGGCAGAGGAAGGAACAAGATCGGGGCATGTTAGAGATAAGAAGTCAGTAGTTAGTTAGTTAGCTAAGGTTGTTATCAACTGTCAAGTTAGTTAACATCTATCTCTATTAAATGCATGTATTTTCACAGTAATGAGTATGAAAAGAATTATGAGTTGGATTCTTTTACTCGTGTGATCTTGACACACCCATTGAAGAGAAGCCCAAGAATCTTCATATGCTGTAGGGATAGGGTGTTCAGAAGTTTTTCTATAGTTCACTGAAACCGCAATCACGTTAGCTTCAGCAACCAAAGCGTTGAGGTAATTTCTGTACTTGGAGTAAATGGTGATGAAACACAAAAGGCTCCGCCATGGAAATAGACAAGGAGAGGTAGCTTTTGGTTAGGGTGGGTCGGTTTTGGAATGAAGAGACGAGCTGAAACGTTGGGTTCAAGGATTATGATTATATCCTTGGATGAAACATCGGTTTCGGGGTGAGTGGATGGCAGAACAAACTCAGCTTCAATGAGTCTTTCAACATGGCCATCTTTATACACTCTGATAATGCCTAGGAACTCAGTAACCACTTCCGGCTTACTGGAATCCATAAGAAGAAAGAAGGGAAATTTGCTCCTTGCGTTTGTACTTATAGAAAAAATGGCAGAAGCACAACGGATATACTTCCCTTATCTGCTTTGAACAATGGACAAAATGGCCTCAACCACTGCTTTTAGTTATAAATTATTTACTTGCTCATCTTGTTCATGTTTATTTTTATATTTCATGACAAGCTTTTTATTTATTTAAAAAACATCCATGATAAGAAGATGAATCACAATATTAAACACTCTAAATTTAACAAAACAAAAATCTATTTACTTTTAATTAAATATTACAATGGATGTATAGATAATCAAAATATATTTAGATGTAAATTAGAGTAAATTTACAATTAAATTATAATAAATTTATATAAGATAAATTTTAAACATGAGATTTAAAATTATTTATGATCAAAATTAGGTTTAATTGAATAAATTTGAGGAATAAAAATCGCCTGCCCTGGTCTTCCCATTTCCTGCCCCTTTTTGCCATAATATGCCACAAAAATCAACCGTTATTGTTTTACTGCTTCAATATTTATTATTATTTGTCCTTTTTGCTTAGATTTTTTAATTAATATTTTATTTAATAGTAAAAATTAATCTAAATTAAATTAACTCTAAATTATTATCCTAAATTAAACTTTTACAATCACTAAAATTTTATTAAGTAGAAAGAGCAATACACCGTAGATAATTTGTACTATTTTGAGTTATGTAATTATGTGAAATTAAGTACCTAAATTTTATTTCGTAACTAAAGTTGATTGATACACCATTTAAAAAAAATTGAGTCAATCAAGAAGTACCACATCATCATTTCATTAAATTTTAATTAAATAAAAATTATATTAATATTAGTATTAATTAAAATAATTAATTAATATTAAAAAAGTATATTCGCGCCCCACCGTGCCTCTCCTTCGGTCCCGGTCCCAATTCTACAATATAGTGATTAGGCTTCCTTTGGATCACCAATTAACACCAATGTGATGGAATATTAAGGAATAATACTTTTTTACTGGAGTTTTTGAATGTTTAGAACACCAATGGTGAGGCCGTTTGGAAAGCCTCACCTCACCGAAGCTCCAATTTTCTACTGGAGCATAAAGCTCCAATGAAAAAAAAGCAACCCCAGTCAACTTGGTTTTTTACAATTTTAACCTTTTATCTGATGTATGTTTATATTGCTAATTTTTTTTAAAAAAAATAGTAGTTATATATATATTACCATTATAAAATTAATATTAATTAATTAAAAATAAATATTTTTTATTAAATGAATTTATAAATTTGCATATTTTTAATAATTTTGTAAAAGTAAAATAATTTTAAAGAATTATATTATATATCATTTTTAATTTAATGTTCTTAATACTTATTTTTTCTTCACACCTCACCGTTATAGTTGTATTTGAATCCAAATACACATCCTAGCTACCATTGTTTCTAATCTCATTACTTCAATATTCAATCTCACCGCTACAATAACTAATCTTACCGCCACTGCTGTTTTTAACTTCACTGCCGATCCAAACTAAATAGATATGCAAGAATTTCCCAGCAAAATCTTCAGTAATGGCAGATGGTTAATTTATAAAGCTTTGGATGTCAAAAAACACAGAGCAGAACTAAACCCAGGAACTGTTGTAAAAGAAAATGCAAATTTGACCATTCATGTTTGCTTGGATGAGTCCATAACAAATTGTGTTACAGGTTTCTTTTCTGCTTGCCTGTTACCAAGTCCTTCCAAAGATCTCCAGTGAATTTTCTGGTTGGGAATGGGCTGCATAAACACTAGTAGAATCAAACAAAATGTATAATTTAAGAGTCTTTTATTCAATTAAAACTCGAAATTAAATCAAAATAAATTTAAAAATAACTTACTTTAAAATAATACCATGCAAATTTAAATATTGAATGTAATCTTTATATATATATGTGAACATTTTTATCGAATCGAATATTGCATGCATATAGCTCAGGTTTAAAACTAGATATATAATGGAGCTAAGATTCCCACAACTCAAACTTTTCTAATGTAAGATTCCAACACAAACAACATATATGCTCCTAACGTGGGACTACAAAGATGTAGAAGATTTATTTTAATATATTCACTAGTTATTTATCGGATTTATTCATTGTGTTTGGGTTACTTCAATTTGGTATAAGGTATTCTGTATAGAAGTTACATTGGGAAGAAAACAATCCGATCTCCCAACACTTACTTTGATGCATTTGGTCCTGATGAAACCTATTTGCTAAAGAAGGTAGAGACAGAGTTGGGAACAAAGATGAGATGTTGTGATCCATTTAGAAATTCATGTGATTCATGGTTCAATGTGACACTAGATAATTAGAAGTGAGGTAACTTTTCCATACTGTGAATAAGATGTGAGAATCTGCACTATGCTATTTGTTCATTCTTGCCTGATCCGTGGTTAACATCCTAGGTTATTCCACCGCCCAAAAATTAACCTGTTTAGATCATACAGTCTGCAGTAACCATTTTCAATCCATCGTCAGGAATCAGCGGATGCATCTCTGTGCTGCATTTATAGTGTTGGACAACAGCACTCATTGTTGGTTAAACTGTGTAAATTCTGATTGTTATATGGCTGCTTTCATTGGATTCAACAGTGCTCAACAATGTCAAGTATAATTAGACAATATGGCGACTTAGCATCTCAATTTGGTGCCTTTACGCCAAGACCAAGACTCAGAAGGGGATTTAGGCAGAGGCGGGAGTAACACAATCTTCTTGCATAACCCAAATGGCCACCCTTCACAATGACACAGTTCGTGAATGATTGATCGCCTGCTAAAATCTCGGAAATCGAATTTCCATATCTCCGGGAAATCGATCTTGTTTATGCTCGAAGAACGGGAAAAATCCGTGTTAGCCGATAGAAATGCTTCCCTACTAGCAGCACTCGGACACAAGGAGAAACAACTCCCAATAGAAAAGAATTCATCTGTTTCTTCTTCTCTTTCATCTTTGTCTCGTCCTTTGGCCTGCTTTGATGGAGATAATACCCATGAAAAGCTTTCTGCTACTAGACTCGGGCTGTGCTTCATCTTCTCCATTGCTCGACTTCGAATTTCGGAAACAACTTCTGTATAGAACATCGCAAACAGTTAAGATGCAGGTAGAAGAGTAGGGACAAAAAAAAAAAAAAAAGAAGAGCATCTTTTGCAGCTACTGCTAGTTAATAAGTTTAGTACTTGGGATACATCATTGATGTCGCTTGTTGAAAATTCTTCCTCTAGACCTGAATCAGTCCGCCGTCCATTGAATGTACGGCAATTGGAAAATGCTTCCTTCAGAACTGTAGCTAGGAACTTGCATCTCTTGGATTGACGGGGTTGCTCTTCCTGATAAAATACACTCATGTTGGAGAAAGCAGATGTCTGGAACTGTCAAACTGAGACATGAGATTTACTTATAAAGAACGTTAACTGTCAATGGTTTATTTTTATGCTGCTCTAACCATTTCCGACAGCGAGATTTTAAGAATCCTCAAAATACTTAAAAGAAAAGTCAAATTACACTGGTAAATTATTTAAAAGTTTTCATTTTTTATTTGAGTCAGTGACAGTAAAATGAACTTGAATATTAGGAATGTTATTCAACTCGTCGATGGCTATTAATCCTACTGCACTACTCGTTGAATCATTACTTAGAATTCTTTAGCAGAATATATCCAACATTTGTTAAAATAAAATTAACAGTACAATCACTTAAATAAAAGTTTCATTTTAAATTAACTAATCAAAATGTTACCTTAAACAAAATCCTAAATAAAAAAAACATCATACCCAATTCGAGTGTCATGAATTCATTCTTTACACCATGTTTGGTTGGGTGTATTGGCATAGCCAATACACCCCTAATCGGTGGGTCCCGCTTAATCCCTCTCTAATACTTTGTTTGGTTCAGTGTATTGTTATTACAGGTCTAATACACTACTGATCTAATCCCCAAAATCTACCGTTTTCTAATCCCTTCCTTGAGCTCAAATTAGGTGCTGCTTCAATTTTGGTCCCTGTTTTACCCTCCCGATTCACGCTTCTGTTTTACCCAAAATCCACGTTCTGTTTCTTCCTTCTACCTTTCTTCTCCACTCTCCTCACCGTCTTCTCCTCTAACATCCAGTGTGTTCTGCTCCTCTAACATCCTCTGGCGTACCATTTGTGGGTGTGTTCTTCTTATCGAGATTTTTTTTCCCTTTTAGTGTGTTTTCATAGTTCTTTATTTGGTCTGTGAATGAAAAGGATGAAAATTTCTGGGTTTTTGATGCTTGGTAATTTAGGAAGCCTTTATTATAAACTTTTTGAGATATTTTTTTCTATTTATTTGAAGTTCAATGATTTGGATATTGGAACATATATTGTTTTTTCATCTAACTTTCTCAAATCCCAAACAAAAGACCCCTGGAAAAAAAAAGGGTTCTTTTTAGATTTTGAAATAAAGGCAGAAAAATGGTGAACTGGGAGCTAAACAGTTGCTGCAATAATGGCCAAGTTACCTTTCTAGTTACAATTGCTGTCTTCACTGTTGTCATTCTTGTTGTAAGCTTCTTTCTTGAATTTTTTTTTCTCTTGTTTATAACGAAGATCATCTTTTTCTCTGCTATGCTTTTGGTTGTTGTAAGGAAACAATATAAACACGGTAAAAACAATGGGGTAATTTTGGTAAGAGCTCCCTGGTTATGTTTGTTTGAAGGATGATATATCTACGGTTTAGTTGACTAAGCCATGATTGTTAGTTTTAGTTTAAAATTTAATAAGTTTCTTGTTTTGGAGAAACCATCGAATTGATGGTAATTTGAATTACGAAATAGATTAACAGTTTAAATAGTTTCTTGGTTTGCACGTTGAAGGAAATTGGGTTCTTTTCTGGGAGCATTTGTGATTTACTTTTGTAATACTTGTTGTAAATCTGTTCATAAGGAACTCATAAATGCTATGGCATTTACAACAATTTTCATAAGTTGTTCATAAGGATGAGGATGCCAAGGTTTTAGGAGTTTTCTAGGAGGATTCACTGCAGTTGAATTTCTGTTAAAAGATACAGCATTCTTTGGAATTTGAACTGGTTGCCTCTATTTGCTTAAATGGATTGACCTAGTGTTTCCCCCTGATTGTTGTAGCTATGGAGAACAGTGCTGTTGCTACCTTTTAGGCTCATTACAGTATTCTTGCATGAAGCAAGTCATGCAATTGCCTGCAAACTTACCTGTGGTCATGTAAGAAAGCCCTTTCCTTTATCACATGTCATATGAAGGGTTTAAACATGTCTTTAATGTGACCATTAGATTTTGGCTGCATAATTTTTCTACTAACCCATCTTACTGGTTTTAGTCTTTGGATTATGGTCTGCTCAATTATCAATGTTCCTTTATCAGCCAACTAGTCTAGTTGAAGTCCTATAGGTGTTATTTGGAGATGTGCGTGTAAGAAGTGACTGTATTTTTAATGTGGCAGGCACTTGTTGATGCCCCGGATATGGTAAGAGGCCAAATGAACTTCAAGAGGCTTACATTGACAGATATCACAATTGACATTCCACGTGTTCCCAAGAACAAATGGGTTGATCGAAGCTATGGAGAAGGCTGGTAAGGACAACGATAGCTTTCACCAGCATTTGTAATGTTGTTTCTTGAAGATATGTTTTCTTTCTTATCACTCTTATGTTAACTTGCAGATGTTAAGAACAAATGGGAAAGTAGCTCGTGGGGTAGAAAGTTGATTGTCCAGAAGAGAAGAGCATCTCTCAACGACTTTGATAGGTTCAAGCTTATGTTGGCTAAGATCAAGGTCAGTTTCCGATACACCCCCTATTGTGTCTACCCGTTTTATACCAGAGTTCTTTTCTTGAAAGCACTTCCTCAAAACATCAATCGAAGCTTGACGAGCTGTAATACGGTTTTGCAGAGGTCTGGAGTCATCAAGAAAGAACTTGCTAAGCTAAAAAAGGAGAATGCATCTTGAATTTGATATTGAATCATGGATTTTTGTTAGTTTTTGTCATCAAACATTCTGCAGGTTGTTCTTTTTTGTAATTTTTCTTTTATTTACAAATGATTAAAAAGATTAAAGATCAGTTGAGAGATCTTTGTTTGCTATATTACATATTTTATAGTGAGTTTAATAGCAGGATATTGCTTTGCTTGCTGCAATTTTTCTTATCAAAATTCTGGTATTTATTTATATTCCCTTTATAGCATAATGAAAAATAAGACACTTAAGTTGTTTAAGTTTATAAGCTTCAAAATAAAAAGTTTTGATGTATTGTTTAGACAAACTCGAGCTGCTCAAGCTAGATATCGAGTTAATTATCTTACCTTAATTTATGTGTGTATATACTAAGTTTTGCTGAATAAATATTAACCATTCATTCAGATAATTTTCCTATACATATGTATTTGTGTATATAAAATCATGCATTTATAAAGTAATAAAACACTGTCCAATACAACCAAGCATTTGGTTTAAATGATTGATACATGATCAAAACAAAAAGAATAAGAAACAAAGAATGAGTAACAAACAGTTACATGTTAATTTTAATATTAATTATTTCAAATTATCTTTTATAGTATCATATATTATGATTTGAGTAAATTTATATAAAAATATTAATTATTAAGAATTTTATTAAATTATGATTTGAGTAAATTCATATAAGAATATTGATTATTAAGAATTTTATTAAATTATATATTTTAATTATAATATATTTAATAATAATTATGTTAATTTATATTTTATAGTATCATATATTATGATTTGAGTAAATTCATATAAGAATATTGATTATTAAGAATTTTATTAAATTATATCTTTTAATTATAATATATTTAATAATAATTATGTTTAAATATGATTAAATTATTTATTATTGATATTAATAATCTTATTAAAACAATAATCATTTACCAAAATAAATTTATGCTAAGGGTATTCTAGTCATTTTAGTTTTTTCCATTATGCTATTACACCTCTATTCCATTCAACCAAACACAAGATTACTATTACGCCTCTATTCCATTACATTCAACCAAACAGTTGATTTGCTATTACACCTCTATTCCAATACACCTCTAATCCAATACACCTCTAATCCAATACAGCGAACCAAACGCACTCTTAGTATTTTGATGTTGAAATTGACCTGCTAGTTTTGATAGGTCCCTCACAACTAAGTACAGGCACTCTATCGTTTGGGGTAAAGACGAAGTTAGAAAGGGGTAAGCATGATAGCGACAGATTAACTACCGACACTCAAAACCCCACTTTCAGCTTCAGATTGCTATCTAATGCTCATCAACGCTAAAACTATGAAGTCCCTATGGAGTTGAATGATATTCCTGTTCATCTTTCCCTAGATAGTTCCTTTAGAGTAATTCACAAGTTCCCACTTCAAGCTAAAGTCACGTTGAAAACTGAGACATGTTACCGAACAAGGACGACGAGGATTGGACAAATATGACATGAAAGATAACGTTAATTCTTTGACGTTAGACAATCTAGAAACAAGTAGCTTTAAACTGCAAGTCAAATCATGGAATAGAAATCCAACTTACCTGAATAAAACTGGGTAAACGATTATATTGAGAGTGAAGAGCAGTATGTCGTGAACAACCAGATCCAACCACAGTTCTATTTATATGCTTCAATATTGAATGACAGTAAATGGCACTCTGAGCCGTTGTAATAGGTGCATGACACTCATGATAATGGCCAACCCACATTAACTGTACTAAGGGAAAGAGCTGTGGGCAATTTAAATGGAATCTTGGTGATGGGTGAAATGTTTAGAACCAGGTTAATTTAGATTTGTCACGAGGCAACCAAAAATTACAGCAACTTCATGAATTTGTTAATGGAAGCTGTTGGGAAAGGATAATGAATTTATTAATGGAACCATGTGTGCAAAGGATACTGATGACGGAGAGGTGAAAAGGCTTGTTTACGCGAAATCATCACAAGTAGGATATTATAGCAATAGCTAACCATGATGATAGACCACAATAAAACAATAGCTTTTGTTCAAGGATTCTGATAACATGGAAAGAGCAATGGGGCATTGCCTTGTTCATTCTACCTGTGTCATAATTATGTTTTATATTTATACTAATACTTGATAGATTAAAACTATATTATATAAATATTGATTTGTTCATATATTTATGTATATTTTCTTTTTCTTTGCATCATGTGCTCGTGTCCAACATTATTCAATTTATCCCTCCGAGAACGAGAGAATCATTTCTAAATGGAAAAGGCAACACGATAGAGTTGGCGCCACCTAATTTAGAAGCAAACATCACATACATGAATGATATAAATGAAATTAAATAAACAAGAGCAATCATTTCCACTGCCTTCCATTGTTAGAACCCAATATTCAATATTTATTGCATCTTTCTAAACATAATTATCTTAAAGAATAAACAAAAAATAACTTTACAAAGTCTAAATATGAACATAAACCCAACCATCTCAAAGTTAACATCAACTTTGTTGGCGGATCATTCATATCTGATACATAGTACTAAGTTATAACTCTCCAAAGATTAAGACTATAACCAAGCAGATCCAAAAACCACAACTTTGACAGACTCTTGATTCAAGCTCGACGAACTATAAGTTACTTAACTCGAGCAAGACATTCTTTTCGAGTTGTATCACTCCACCTTGAACAGCTTAAAGCACAAACCTCATCTCAAACACAACAGATGTATGAAAAAGAAGTTAATCAACTGCAAGCTTGAAACCTCCTCACAACAGTCTTTCGAATTGTGTTATACATAGTTTTCTTTGTCACCAATATAGCAAATGTAACCCAGTCATGGTGAAAATCAGGGGATATTTGGAGAGACAAACATTCCAAGTATAAAGACCTTCATCAGCTATGTTTCAACATCGAAAGCAAAAATGAAAGACCAATCATAAATACCCATCAATTGGAACTTTAATATCTGGATTTATCATCAGCCGAACAAGCAATGAACAAGAGCCACAAGGAAGAACGATTGATGCTGGTAAAGCATCAGGAGTCCTTACAAATATCCCAGTCCCATCCCTCATTAAAGTGTACCCCATTTGATTCAACTCCAAAGAATCAACTGAGAAGTTATCACCACACCGGCACTGGTAATAGAGCTCCATGACCTCTCCGGCATCTTCAACTATCATATCATCTAAGCTAATATCTTCTGAGGCCACTACATCCTGTCTTAAATCTCGCAGCTCGCTATCATAGGCAGTCCGTGACTTGGGGTCACTAAGGATTTCCCATGCCTTCTGTACTCTCAAAAATCTTTCTCCAGTCTCATGGTCAGAATTCAACTTATCAGGATGAGAATTAAGGATAGCTGTACGATAACTCGCACGAATTTCTTCATAACTCGCGTCTTCCTTAACAAAGAGAACATCATAGTGGGTTTCTCGGACAGAGTTACTTCCGAGAATCATGGTTCACCAGCACTGTTCAAAAGACTAATATCACTGCAAATACAAAAAAATAGATTTCACAGGTTAGTAGAAACTATAATTTACGTCTTCCCCTATGAAGGGCATTGCAGGCAGTATTTGAAGGTTAAATGGTTAGGTCATAGTAGTTCATACTTAAAAATGACTTCCCCAAATTCAGAGATTGACAATCAAATGACAGATATCAGAAGGATTAAAATTACAAGCATTATTGAAAACTAAAACTTGTGTCTGATTTTCAAGAAGAATGGTAAGCATAGTATGACTTAAATTATGAATGAACTAAGGAAAAGAAACCCTAAGAAGCAGAAGCTTTTGCATCAAAATGAGCATGACTCAAGAAACAATACAAAAACCAGAAGATAAAAAATTGAACCAACAAATCTGATAACTAAAATGAGATAAATTAACGAATTATGAAGTCAAAATAATCAAATACTTAATTAAACCATAAATTAGCGGTCAGAAACAAGAAAAGCGCCCCCAATTTTAGAAGAAATCAAACCAAACTAACTTGATCTAAACGACTTGCACGATTTGATAATCCCTACACACACATAAAAGAGTCGCTGAGAATAACATGAATCTTCCTCCTCTCTCTTGAGCGGATTGGCAGCAGAGCGCAAGGACAAGGAGATACAAAAAGAACTGTGGATGTCGTAAGTTTCCGTTTTATGCTTTTGCTTTGGATGAGTTTGGGAGGCTCGTGAAAACTGAAATATCCATGTTCAGTTACTTCGAAACCAAAGCCCCCAAATCTGCAAAAACTTTTGACACTGGGTCAAATTATGGTTTTCATTAATATAGTATATCCATGTTCAGTATAATTTGTTTTCTTACTATTGCTAGTACTGTTAGTACTAAACGGTATTTTATCATTCATATTCACAAGGTTGCAGCCTGTAAGGAATATTTTAAGAATAAATAAAACTTCCGCTCAGAAAATATGAATTTTCTTCTCATGGATTTTCTTTTTAAAAAAATCTCTGAAGTCTGACAAGTGAAATTTTTTCATAATTCATCATAGCAGAAGAACTTTGTTTCTGAAAAGCAATTAATCCACAAAAATATTAAAATAATAAAAAATTAAGAGTTAATTAAGATTTCTGCCAATAAAATGTCTACAATTAAGATTTCTGCCAATAAAATGTCTACAAATAAAAAAAATGAATTATTGAGATCAGATTTTGGTTAAAAAAATTTATCGGTCACTGTTTAATCAGAAACACGGACCAAATAAAACCTCATCATATCTCAAAATATTTGAAGAAAAAAAAATTAACTTTGAAGAAATTTCAAGAAAAATATGTAAGAGAAGAAAGATCATCAGACTTAAATACAAGTATCATGGAATAAATCCAATCATATTGTTGCAGTTTTATTTTTCTCATCAACTGATCGATAAAAAACGAATTTTACAAATCAAAATTTCAGAAAAAAAAAACAAATTAACTTACAGTACATTTGGAAAGAGATTGAGAATGCCAGACAACCCTTAACGAGGAGAATAGAGAAAATATAGGATGGCAAGGGTTTCAGGTTTGGGCAATTATTTATAGATCTAATTGAGGGGGCTTCGATAAACCCTAGATAGAAATGGTACCCTTTTTGTCCATGCCTCTATGGGCCTTCCCAGGTAGTCGTTGGCTTAATTGGGTTTTCAAATTTTGGCACAGCAGTTTTTTTTTTTAACGTCAAATAATTCATCTCAAATTAATTTTTGGCCTCTTTAGAAACCATTATTTGGGTAAACAAATTTTGATTTTGATTTGAAAATATAAATTCCTTATTTGAATAAAAAATAAAAGTCAAAGTTAAATTTAGACAAATCCAAGCCTAATTTCATAGTAGTTGAATTTTGAATTTCAAAATTCCTTTAAAATCTCGAAAAACATGATAACTTTTTTAATTTTAATTTATAATATATCATCAACGAAGTTCAAGATTTTTAGAATTGGATCGGAAAATAAACCGATCAAATCAATGGTTTTTATTTCAATCAATTCAATCGATCCAATCCATTCGATTGAATAAGTTATTGAAAATAAAAAATTATTTAAAAATAGATAAAACAGTTCAATTGCCAATTAGGACGATTCGGCTGGCTCACAAGTCAACTAATATGACCTCTTATTTTGGATTGGTACCCTAGTCGATTCCTGATCCAATCAATCTAATCGGCCAGTTTGGTCCGATTCTAAAAACATTGACGAAGCTTCATGCATTTAATTTAATACAATATAAATGTTTAAAATTTTCATTTATACCATAATTTCCACAATTTTATTTTTAAACCTTTTACTTTTAATTTATACCTAAGCAAGTCCACTTATGCCTTGTGTAACTAGTTTGACGAACAAGTCCAGTCTAGTTTTTAGAATCGAACTGGTTGTCGAACTCGTTAGGCCACCAGTATGTTAGTCCAACCAATTCGATTGGTTTGACTGGTATGTTCGGTTCGACCGTTCCATCCGATTCTATTAAATAAAAGTTAAAATTTTCATAAAATTAAAAAATTAAAGGGTTAAATATAAAGTTGGTACTTGAACTTTGCAACTTCTCCCAAATTGGCACTTATGGTTTTTTTGTCCCAGATTGGTACCCAATTTTTTTTCCATCAACTAAATTGATACTTGAGTCTAACGCCATTAAGTTCAGGACATGTGGCAGAATAAGATTGTGACACGTTGCATAAATGATGTCATAATATAAAAAATAATTAAAAAAAATATATTTGAAACTATTTTCTTTTTTTTTCTTTCTTTCTTTTTCCCGACGACCTTTCTTCTTCTCAATTTCCTTTTATCTTATTTTCTCTACTAAATACGTTTGCTTTCAATGGTTGATTTCAGTTCCTCTTGTAATAGCCCAAATTTGACCGGGCCTTAAAACCAAAAACTTAAAATAAATAAATGTTTATTTATTTAAACAGTCCATATACAGAGGCCCAAAATCAGAACTACCCAACAGACCCATTTACACCTTACCCCTAATAAACCTATTAGCCCCTAAAACCCCTAACCCGATTACAAAACTTAAGTGGCCCAATTGGCCCAAACTTTTACACTGAGGCAGGAAACCCTAGGGTTTCTGCCTTTCCCTCCTAGCGCCTCAACATCTCCTAGAAGATTCGGGGAGCGTCTGTCCAGCTCCCGAATCAAGGCCATCAATGCGCTATCCAGAAGCCTGTCTCCCTCACGTCTGTCTAGCTCCTGAATCAAGGCCGAATCGACTTTGTTCCAGCGACCTTTCGCTGCCGAGATTGTTGCTCCTGCAGCAATCCTGGCCTTGGATTGTGCCACCATTGGCGCTCCAGCATTCATCACACCAGCGAATCACCGAGATCCTCGCGGTTACCTGCAAAAAAGGAAAGAAAACACAGCAGAAAAGGAAAATAGATAGGAGAAAAAGAAATCAAAGATTTCTTTCTAAATGTAAACAGTTCATAGAGGGCTATAAAAGCCTCTTCACAAATCTGTACAAAGGACCGGATTTTGAGAAAAAAATACACTTACACATATTTATAAAGGAGAAGTTCAAGCATTTTCTTTCAAAAAGGTGATTCGAGTTTTTTTATTATTCTGTTATTTATTCAACGAATATACAAATCGATCTTTAGCAAAGAATTGATAGTATTATGGAAAAGGAACAGGTTACCTGCGATTTTCTTGAAAGAATGAGGGTTTTTAACCCTCCGACCACCTAGTGTGGTGGCGCGTGAGCGCGTGAGAAGACTGGGGACGAAGGTTCGGCAGAACCCCAAGGCCGGATGCCCAGATCTTCTTTCAGAGGATTTCTTTCCTTTTTTTTTTAAAACCTGACTAAAATGATTTTAAAAGCTAAAATCAGGGTTTATATAACCTTACCAAAATGGTGTCGTTTTGCTTAATTCAATAAGCACTAAAACGACACCGTATCATGCAGAGGATTCGCGTGTTGACCCGATTACCCGGAGAGGATTCGCGTGTTTTCGTAAAGTGGGTTAATTGCTCAATTGGTCTTCTCGAAATTTTAATATTTATAATTTCATTTTATTTATTTTTCTAAATTCAGCCCTAATATTTTAATTTTATTTCAATTTGATCCTCACAGTGGCTTTAAAACTGAGTTGGTGGAAACGGTGTCATTTTGGGATTAGGGCTAAATTGCCCAGAGAGTCCTTTGAATTTAATACGCATTTCAATCAGGCCCAAAATTTTTATTATTTTGCAAATTAACCCCCAAATTTCTTAATTAAATTCAATTTTAATCCTTTTTATTTTATATCATTTAAAAAAATATTAGTTATACAAAATAGTATATATTCTTCATTAGACTATTATTATCATTTTTTTATAATTTTTATTATTATATACATGTATATTTGTTCTTTTTTTTTCATTTTTTATTTCCTTTTATATTTATTTTATTATATTTTATATGTTACATTATTATTATCATTATACATATTTCATATTACATTTCGTTATATTTATTTAAGTTTTTATTACATATATATATTATTGTTGTGTATTATTAAATATTGTATTTTAATTATATATATTTTTTAAATTACTCACTTTTTATATTTCAACACGTATTATGTTTTTATATATTATTATATTTTATATCATCTATATATTAAGTGCTAGTTCATAATATTATTAAGTGTTCTTTGTTTGATATATATATATATTACTACATTATTATTATTTTATTTATATATTGTCACATTTGTTTTAGTATATATATTTATATGTTTAATTGTATATCATGTATCGCTTTTTTTAAATTAATTGTTACTTTGTATGTCCGTATATTTTGCTTATTTATCTTCAATATATGCTATGTATATCTCAATATGTATGTTGTTATGTAACTAAGATTTGCTATATTTATGTATATATCTAGTATAGGACCTTTATATTATTACTATTATACTATTTAAATGCATGCCTTAGCTATCTATTATTGTAATATGCTATCTTACATGTTATAATATATATATATATGGCTCTTCATGCATTAATTAAAAATGAGTTTCAAAAGTTTTCAAATAAAAAAGGCAATGCTTGGTATTTGGAAGCTTCGAGAAAGGTAGTGCCCTAACTTACTAGGTTGCAACTTTTCTCGTTGAGTTCGAATAGTCAAGCACCCTTCTAAGTTTTTAAGGTTTTCAAAATACGAGCAACTATCTTGGAATTTCAAAGCGTTGTGTCCTAATTTACTGGATATGACGTTTTATTATTTCGAGGCAGGAATTTTTAAAAAAAGGCTAGCTTAGCTTCGAATGTCTTAAAAGTATTGCATCCTAACTTACTGGATGTGATATTTTGATTCATTTGATACAAGTGAACTCTAATCAAAATATTCTAAAGGGGATTGCATCTTAAAACTTTCAAATTTCCAACATTAAAGACATTTTGATAATCAATTAGGTACCAATTTTTGGGGGTTACGAGGGTGCTAACCTTTCCTCGTACGTAACCGGCTCCCGAACCCATTTTCTGATTCTGTAGACCGAAACTAATGATTTTTAAACAAAATGTTTTAAAAGGTGATCCAATCACACCTAAAAATATTGGTGGCGACTCCTGTTTTCATTTTTCAAAGTCGAACCCCGTTTTATTTCCAACTCGATTTAAAAATGGTTTCGACAGCTTGGCGAATCCGCTGGGGAGATCAAGAAAGCCAAGCCGTATAGTTGATTACCCCTTTTCTCCTAATATCAGAAATTTAGAAAATTTAGAAATTCAATCCTTTTGTATTACATGTGTTATTGTATGTGTCGCTAAATTATGATGTACATTGCATTTGCATGACCGTTGTGGTCGCACCCTTAAGTGGGAGTGAGAAACTATGCCTTCGTGAGGTTTTCGCCTTCGTGTAGGATAATTGATCACTTTCGGGATACATCCGTACCAATGGTTTTGTGAGATTTTCATCTCCGTGTAGCAATAGGGAAATATATTCCCCTGAACTGAACTCGTTTCAAATGAGCCTATAATGGGTGAGAATCGAGGAATCTGCTGGTTCGGGTACCTCAAACTTTAGAACCAACCTCATATAGAAAAACTATAAGAGCCCAACTTAGTCAGAGCTATACTTTAGATATTACCCCTATAAATTATCTTTGAGATTTATTGATATCATGTGATACTGACTATTTCTTTTCTTTTGTTTGCATGGCATTTTGCATTCACAAAGGTATCGATTTACGACCAGTTTCTAAGTTAGGAAGTTTTATTATGGAAAATAGACTTCTTGATAGAGTGGAGGGCAACGCTGAGGTTCATAGATGGTCAGAGCAAACTCAGCTAGAAAAGGGAGACAATATAACTATAGGATATGTGTCGGAGCTGTTAGATTATACTCGTATTAGTGTCACACAGAATAATCTCCAAGAGCTTAAGGAAATTTGAGATTAGTGGTGCAATGAGACCAAGCAGTTATTCTACGATAATTACAAAGATTTACCTTACTTGCTCGATATTCAGGTAGATGAGTACTTGTTCCAAGCCCTTGCTCAGTTTTGGAACCCGGCATACAGTTGTTTCACTTTTGGGGAAGTAGACTTGGTACTACCGTGGAGGAGTACACTGCCTTACTTCGTTGTCCCAGGTTTCAGAGTGATAGGATCTATTCTCGAGCTGCTTGTGTCCCTACCTTTTGGAAGAAATTAATAACCATTACGGGGATGAGCGAGCAGTGGATCACGGCCATAATTAAAGAAAAGGGTGAGTGCAAGTGCATTTCGTGGGACGCTTTGAAAGATCTGATTTTGACACACCCCGATGAGACGAAGATGGTAGACATTTTTGCCTTAAGTTTGTATGGACTGATGGTTTTCCCTAGGGCTTTGGGATATGTGGACGAGACAACCATGGACTTTTTTCATTGACTCAGCAAAAAGGTCACTTCCGTCCCTGCTATTTTGGCGGAGACATTCAGGTCCTTAGGTGCATGTAGGAGGGCTGGTGCAGGCAGGTTTATAGGGTGTGCTTAATTACTTTTGGCTTGGTTCTATAGTCACTTCCGATTGATTGATGGGATTGTTTATCGGGTTTTCTTTGAGAACTACTCCCCGTTGAAAGATATAGTAGCCTCATCTAGGAAAGTGGATATGCTGGAAGAGAATTGGATAGCATTACTTCGGAATCTTCAGTCGAAGGATGTTGAGTGGAGAGCTCCATGGATGGTTCCTAGTGAGATACTTTATCGATGCGGCAGATTTAATTGGGTTTCGCTGCTGGGAATTTGGGGTGCCATTGGTTATGCCCCTTTGCTCGTGCTGAGGCAGCACGGATTGAGACAGTTCGTACCAGCGACTCATGGGTTGGCTCAAAGTGAGTTTGTATACAGAGGAGCCGATTACAAGAGGAAGGTTAGCGAGGTTTCTAGTGCTTGGAACAAGACTTGTTAGTTGAAGGGAGTGGCCATTAATCCTGCTACGACCCCGGAATATGTTGAGTGGAGGAGTAGAAGGATTAACGATAATGTCTATAAGCTCAACCAATGGAGGAATATTTGCAAGTGATACCCTTGGAGCTTGATATCATAAAGCAAGAATATAAGGGAAAGAATTTGGAACTCAAAAAGAAGATAGAAAAGCTTCAGGAGGAGAAGATGCACCTAAGTCTAGATGTTGACCTGCAAAAGAAGGAGGTTGAAAAAGTTAGGAAGGAAAAAAAGGAAGGTTGAGGAAGACCGAGATGATTTAAAAGAGGAGTATAAGAAGACACAAGTATCTTTAAAGCGAGTGGGGTTAGGAAGGTCTTCGAAACAGTGGCAAGAGGAAAAAGCTAGAGCCGAGTATTGGGAGAGGAAGTTTCAAGAGATGCGGTCATAGAATTTGGCATTAGAGAAAGAGAATAAAGGGTTGAAGACTAAGGTAACTGAGCTTGTAAGATCCCTTCGTTGGCATCGAAACCATGATCCTACGGTCGAGTTAAAGGAGCTAAGAAGTAAGGTTGAAGATTTGGAAGTGGCATTGCATGATGGTGAACTTCAGATTGAGCAGCTCGAGGTGCAGGAAAATTGTATAAAAGGAGAGCTCCATCAAGTTAAAGGTCAAGTCAGAGATAGGGATTACATTATTGGAGAGGCTATAGCCCAGATCCGAGAGATTGCTGAATATGTTCGAGACTTAGCAGTACGAGCTGACACGTTGAGTATGATGTATGAGTCAGCGTCTGATAAAGGTCGAGAGTTAGCCCTTTTATTAGATAAAGTTAGAACTTTGGGCATTAGGGCAAAGGCATATATGTAATCCATTTATATATAAAGATATTCTTTTTCTAAATAAAATTTTCTAAATGAGATTGAATCGAGATCGATGCCTTTTTGCATTCATGCATTTGCATTACATCACATCATATGCATTCAAAGTTATAGAAAGACCCTAATTAGTTAAAGTTTACTTCCAGAGAGGTAGAAAAGAAAATATGGAAATCACACATCCTTACAGCACTCGCACTAAAACTAAGAGTATGGATCAAAGGTTCGAACAATTGCAAAAGGATATACAAGACCAGTTGCAAGAGCAGTTGGCCAAAATGCAGAATGACATGAGGGAGCAAATGCTAGAGGCTCAGAGGAATATGATGGCTGAAATGGCTCAGCTGCTAAGGGCCACTGATAAAGGGAAAGCCCCTGTGGCTATCACTGGTGAGGAAGGTGAGGATCATCCTCTGGGTTTTACTCTGCCTTATGTGCCACTGCAAACCGAGGCACATCCTAGAAGGCCATCTGTCACTGTAAGGCCTCAACATGGGTCGGTTGATGCTGGAATCCTCGTGAATTTCCCATCTGGGTCGGGAAATAATTGGGCGATAGCCTGATCAACCCTATCACTCCTGATCTGGATATGATGGAGAGGGAAAGAATGGAAACCGAATCCTCAAAACAGTTGGAGGATCATTGCAAGTGGTTGGAGGAGAATTTAGGGTTTTGAAAGGCGCTAGCAATCATCATATTGATGCCAAAGACTTAAGTTTGGTCCCAGACTTGGTGCTTCCTTACAAATTTAAGATGCCGGAGTTTGAAAAGTACAACGGGATTACTTGCCCAGAGGCACACATAACAATGTTTTGTAGGAGAATGACTGGGTTTGTGAACAATGATCAACTATTGATCCATTGTTTTCAAGACAGCTTAGTAGGAGCAGCGGCTAGGTGGTACAATCAGTTGAGTCGTACAAGAATCGGTTCATGGAGAGATCTTGCACAAGCCTTCATACAACAGTACAACCATGTGACTGATATGACACCGGGCAGAATCACGCTTCAAAACATGGAGAAAAAGCCTAATGAAAGTTTTAGGCAATACGCACAATGATGGAGGTAAGTGGCAATGCAAGTACAACCACCACTGTTAGAAAAGGAGACTACCATGTTGTTTATCAACACTTTGAAAGCGTCATTCATCACTCACATGATTGGAAGCACCACGAAAAGTTTCGCGGATATAGTTATGGTAGGAGAGATGATTGAGAACGCCATAAGGGGTGGTAAAATTGATGGGGAAACGGCTAAAAGATCGACCCCAAGGAGAAAGGACAACGAGGTGAATAACATGAATAGTTTCAACTCGAGGGCAATCACAGTTGGTCAACCCAAAGTAGTCACGGTCGAGCAACAAAGTATTCAAAGACAGGAATCGGGCACAAGACAGAATTCGGAAAGGATGCAATTCACGCCTATCCCTGTGGCGTATCGTGAGTTTTATCAAAGCTTATATGATGCAAATGCTATTGCTCTATTTCACTTGAAACCGCTACAGCCACCGTTCCCCAAATGGTATGATGCAAATGCTAAATGCGAATATCATGCGGGAATACCGAGGCATTCGATTGAAAACTGCACCGGATTCAAGAAGGCCGTGGAGAGGCTTATCAAGATGGGGGTTGTGAAATTCGACAGTACCCCTAATGCTGAAAATCTGTTACCAGATCATGGAAATCAAGGAGTGAATGCCATTGATGAAACTAAGGAAGGAAGAATCAAGGAAGATGTTGCTAAGGTGAAGACACCCATGAAAGTAATATGGAAGGAGATGGTGAAGAGAGGTATGTTGACCTCTGGAAAAGGTAGAGAAAGAATGGGGAACTATTGTGAATTTCATGGAGAGGTGGGTTATATGATCCAATATTATGAAGAGTTTAAGGCCATGGTGCAAGGCTTTATGGTTAACAAAGAGCTATAGATTTTTGAGGGTAGTTCTTGCAAAAGACAAATATGTGTGCTGGAAAATGAACGACAAGGAACCAGCCGACCAAGAATTATTATTTCTTTGCCGGGGAATAATGAAGTGGGGGCGCAAACCGAGCCCAAGGTCGTCATCCATAAACCCACTCCTTTCCCTTACAAGGATGACAAGAGGGTACCATGGAGCTATGATGCAGTGTAACAGTACTTGAGAGGGAGAGTATAGCCAGTGCGTCTAGGGGCATACAAAATGAAGGTTCCCATACAAGAAGTGGGAAGCGTTGTGATGAGGGGGCATCAGAGTGGAGCCCACGAAAACAAAGGATGTTGACGTTGAGAAGAAGAAGGAGGTTGAAGTGCCTGTCAAGGAGCCGGTAAAGGAGAAGGAGGTTAAGGAGTTTCTAAAGTTCCTTAAGCATAGCGAGTATAGTGTGGTCGAACAGTTGCGTAGACAGCCAGCGCATATATTAGTATTAGCCCTACTTCTGAGTTCTGAGGTGCATCGGGATGCATTGTTGAAGGTACTTAATGAAACATGTCACCCACGACATATCCGTTAACAAGTTGGACCGGTTGGTGAATAACATCAGTGCTGACAATTTCATCTACTTCAATGATGATGAAATTCCACCTAGGAGCATAGGGTCAACCAAGGCCTTGTACATCACTACTCGGTGCAAGGTATACAGCTTCCAAGTGTACTCATTAATAACGGGTCGAAACGTCCTTCCATTATCCACATTGAACAGATTACCCATTGACAGTTCGCATATGAAAACATGTCACAATGTGGTAAGAGGAACCGAAAGGAAAGTGATGGGATGAATTGACATCCCTTTGGAAATTGGGCCAAATACATATGAAGTTGATTTGTTGGTGATGGATATCAAGCCCTCCTATAATTGTTTATTGGAGAGACCATGGATACACTCGGCAGGAGCGGTGCCCTCCTCATTGCACCAAAAATTGAAGTTAGTGACAGATGGACGGTTAATAACCATAAATGCGGAGGAGAACATTATAGCAGTAGTCACTAGCAAGGCCCCTTATGTCGAGGTGAATGAAACGGCTATTGAGTGTTCTTTTCGCTCTTTAGAAATCATCAATGCAACCTTCATTTTGGAAGGAAGTGAGGTGCTGGTACCCAAAATGTCTAGAGCCACAAGGATGGCCCTACAAATGATGATAGGGAAGGGAGCATTGCTAGGAAAAGGACTAGGAAGACAGTTGCAAGGAGGGGTTCAAATCCCAAAACTGATTGAGAAGAAAGATCGCTTTGGTTTGGGCTTCAAGCTAGACCATAAGCACCGGAGGCAAGAGATTGAGAAGCGCCAAGCGAGAAGAAAGGCGCGTTTGAACGGAGGAGAAGTGGAGTGGGAACCGATGACATTCCCATCTATATCCAAATCCTTTAAGTCAGGAGGATTACTGGTAGAAGAGAGTCATTAGATTAATGCTGTACACAACGAGGGATTGGAGCAAGGAAGCCTCGAGGGCATTCGCCCTTACGAACCGGGGAGCTCTCTAAACAATTGGACTGCGGAGGACCTTCCTGTAGTCTTTAGGAATTTTTCAGAGTAATTCTCAAAACATGCCAGTTACTCTAGGGCCTAGGAGAAGTAAGATTATGTTTGTGAAAAAGGCTTATGATCATCTATTATTATAAAACATAACTTTATTTGGACGAATATGGTTTCTTTTTAATCAATATTTCGTTAAACTTTTGCAATTCTCATTCTTTCATTCATAGCACATAAACAATCATTCTTAGATTCATTCATTTCTTGTATATTCTTTCATACCCCTACAGGTCCCTAGATATCAATGATATGAGCACTGATACCGCAACTCCTGATTTCTCTTGTGAGCAAAACATGTGTTTAAGAAGAATCTCAGGATTTTGAAGATGCTCAAGATTGTGATGTGTCTCCTGATCTGTTAAGAATGGTAAAACAGGAGGAAAAACGAATTATGCCGTATGAGAAAGAGGCAATAGAAAATGTAGCCCTAGAGGAAGGGAAAGAGTTGAAAATTGGAACACTGATTACCGAGGACATAAGGCATAGTCTGGTTGAATTACTTCGGGAGTTCAAGGATATCTTCGTATGGTCATATCAAGATATGCCCGGATTGAGTACCAATATTGTAGTACATTTTCTTTCGATAAGACAGGATTGCAAGCCAGTCCAACAGAAGTTGCGAAGAATGCAGCCAGACATTGTTCTAAAAATAAAAGATGAGGTTAAGAAGCAGTTCGATGCAGGATTCTTATAAGAGGTCAAGTACTCCGAATGGGTAGCTAATATTGTGCTGGTCCCTAAGAAGCACAGGAAGGTACGAATGTGTGTTGATTACAGAGATCTGAATAAAGCTAGCCCAAAAGACAACTTTCCTTTGCCGCACATCGACACTTTGGTAGACAACACGGCGGGACATTCGTTGTTTTCTTTTATGGATGGTTTCTCGGGGTACAATCAGATAAAGATGCATCCAGAGGACATGGATAAAACCACCTTCATAACCTTGTGGGGCACTTTTTGTTACAAAGTAATGCCGTTTGGACTGAAGAATGCAGGGGCAACCTACTAGCGGGCCATGGTGAACTTGTTTCATGACATGATGCATAGGGACATTAAAGTATATGTTGATGACATGATTGCTAAGTCCCAAACAGAGAAAGAGCATATTAAAGTTTTGAGAAGACTATTCTTGAGGTTGAGGAAGTTTTAGTTGAAGCTCAATCCAGCAAAGTGCACCTTCGGAGCTAGATCGGGAAAGCTATTGGGTTTCGTAGTCAGTGAAAAGGGAATAGAAGTTGATTTAGACAAAGTCAGAGCAATACAAGAATTTCCTCCACCACAAACTCAAAAAGAAGTTCGAGGATTCCTAGGAAGGTTGAATTACATCGCTCGGTTCATTTCACAACTAACTGAAAAATGTGATCCTATCTTTCGCCTCCTTAGAAAACACAATCAAGGTACTTGGGATGAGGAGTGCCAGAATGCTTTTGAAAAGGTCAAGCAGTATTTGTTGAATGCTCCGGTATTATCTCCACCTAGCCCAGATAAACTGTTAATACTGTACTTGTCAGTGTTCAGTAATTCTATGGGATGTGTGCTTGGTCAGCGTGACGAGTCAGGGAAAAAGGAGAAGGTAATTTATTATCTCAGTAAGAAATTCACTGACTGTAAAATGAGATATCCACCAATTGAAAAGTTGTGCTGTGCGCTGATTTAGACAACTCGGAGATTAAGACAGTACATGCTATACCATACCACTTGGCTCATCTTAAAGCTTGATCCATTGAAATACATGATGGAGTCAACGGCTCTAAATGAGAGAATGGCGAGATGGCAAATTTTGCTTTCAGAGTTTGATATAGTCTACATAAGTCAGAAGGCTATAAAAGGAAGTGCAGTAGCAGACTTCTTGGCCAGTAGGGCTCTAGAGGATTATGAGCCATTAAACTTTGATTTTCCAAATGAGGAGTTAATATGTATAGCAACGATCGAAGATTCTCCTTGGAAGCTAAATTTTGATGGGGCTTCTAATGCAGTCGGAAATGGAATTGGGGCAGTCTTGGTATCCCCGAATGACGATCATTACCCATTCGCGTACAAGCTGGACTTTGATTGTACGAATAATATGGCTGAGTATGAAGCATGCATCATGAGACTTCAAGCAGCTATAAAGCGAGGTATAAAAACCTTAGAAGTATATGGAGATTCTGCGTTGGTAATTTATCAGCTTAGAGGTGAATGGGAGACAAGGGACCCTAAATTGATCAATTATCGAAAGGTAGTTTTGGGGTTACTTGAGGAGTTCAATGACATCACCTTCAATTATCTCCCACAATATAAAA
Organism: Gossypium hirsutum; assembly: GCF_007990345.1. Classification (NCBI taxonomy): domain Eukaryota; kingdom Viridiplantae; phylum Streptophyta; class Magnoliopsida; order Malvales; family Malvaceae; genus Gossypium; species Gossypium hirsutum. Next base: position 34,088,815 of record NC_053426.1, on the reverse strand, counting down.
ATCAGATGGCAGATGCTTTAGCAACCTTGGCCTCAATGATTAAGGCGAATAAAGAGGAAGAGATGAGACTAATTCAAATGAGTGCCTACGAGGCTCCAGCTCATTGTTGTAACATTGAGAAGGAAGAAAAGGATGATAACCCTTGGTATCAGGATATATTACTATATGTGAGAGATCATAAATACCCTGAACAGACCAATGAAAATGACAAACGAACTTTGAGAAGGTTAGCTTGCGACTATGTCTTGGACGGGGATATCCTGTACAAGAGAAGGAAAGACCAAGTACTTTTGAGATGTGTCAATGCTGTGGAAGCTAAGCTAATTTTAGAAGAAGTTCATGAAGGTGTATGTGGGACGCATGCAAATGGGTTCACGATGGCAAGGCAAATCATGAGGTTTGGCTATTATTGGGCCACTATGGAAGGGGACTGTATCAACTACACCAAGAAATGCCATAAGTGTCAGATTTATGGGAACAAAATCCATATACCACCTTCACCTTTGCATGTTATGACTTCTCCATGGCCCTTCTCCATGTGGGGCATGGATGTCATTGGACCAATTCGTGGTAATTGACTACTTTACAAAATGGGTAGAGGCCGCCTCTTATGCGAATGTTACTAAGTCAGCTGTGAGTCGATTCTTGAAGAAGGAGATCATTTGTCGGTATGGAATACCTGAGAAGATCATATCCAACAATGCATTGAACTTAAACAATAAAACGATAGCAGAGGTTTGCAACCAGTTCAAGATCAAGCATCACAATTCTTCTCCCTATCGTCCAAAAATGAATGGGGCAGTGGAGGCCACCAACAAGAACATTAAGAAAATAGTGGGGATGATGACTGAGACCTATAGAGATTGGCATGAGAAGTTACCGTTTGCACTCCTAGCCTATCGAACATCTGTCAGAACCTCTACTGGGGCAACCCATTCTCGTTAGTTTATGGGATGGAAGCAGTGTTACCTATTGAAGTAGAAATACTTTCTCTTCGAATTTTGACGGAGATAAGGTTAGATGAAGCTGAATGGGTTCAATCCTGAGATGACCAGTTGAGCTTGATTGAGGAAAAGAGGCTAAGAGCCATTCGACATGGTCAGATGTATCAGAAGTGAATGATGCGAACTTATGATAAGAAAGTTCGACCAAGAGAGTTCCACGAGGGAGACGTTGTACTGAAAAAGATCCTTCCTATTCAAAAAGAATTTAGGGTGAAATGGATGTCGAATTGGGAGGGACCGTATGTCGTGAAGAAAGCTTTCTCTAGCTGTGCATTAATCTTAACGGAAATGGATGGGAGAAGTTTACCCAACCCACTGAACTCAAACTCAGTTAAAAAATACTTTGTCTAAAGGAGAAGAGAATCCAAGGTGAAAACCCACAAAGGGCGTTTTGAGGTTTCGAAAATCAAAAAAAAAAAAGAAAAAAAAGAAAAAATAGAGGAGAGGAAAAAAGAGAAAAATGGGGAGGCCAAGGTGAAAACCCGCAAAGGGCGCCTTGTGACCAAAAGGGTTTTGAGTTGAAAATTCGAAAGGGCGACTCAAATTTTGAAGCATCCGGTAATCTTGCTCAACAAATAACAAAGAACATTGCATACTGGGACATCGACAGAGTACTTTGAATCTTCTAAACACATGCCTTCATGAAGTTGATGTATAAGCGCTCAAGCGGCGATATCTAGGGCATCTAACTTTTGTCCTATTTGCTATCTTTAGATTCTTTTTCTTCTCAAAGATAGGCTTTCAGATTAATTTCCTTTGTATCCTTTTCGATAATTCATTCAAATCCAATTATTCTTAGAGATTTATCTTCCATTATTCTTCAAGTATGTTGCATTGAAATAATGATATGTTCACAAACGAAGTTTTGCGCATTACTCTGGAATTTCTAGATAATACAAGAAACTAAAACAGGACAATTGTTCGAGAAATTCACATAAGTAAGGGATGAAGGAACTCGAGGGATTTCTTTCTTCCAGTCTAAAAGGAAAATGGACAAGACCATCGATTCAATTCTAAGGAAAGATTATCTTACAGACATCCTCAGTGGATCGTAGCATTTGAGGAAGGGTACAGGCCTACAGGCTGAGCAAGAATAATACTTTGAGAAAAGAAAAGAAAAATGAAGGAATGAGTGCTGACGTCTAGGATAGGGGTCATATTCACAACATTTTGCATCATAACATGTTTAATTAGGAACATTTGACTCACCTTGATCATGGCATCCTAATCATCAGGCATAATCATTTTACAGGTTATCAAAGACGACGCGCCTTAATCCCCTAAGTAGTAGGGTAATAGGCCGCAGCATAGCAAATCTGGCTGAAGCAGATCCAAGATGATTTGACATCCTTGCATTTACAAGGAGCAAATCAAAATCATAGCTAATTTAGCTTTCACATACTTACGCTGAAGCAAGTCTAAGATGATTTGGCATCTCTGTATTGTCAGAGAACAAATCGAAGTTTGGCGTCTCCATATTCGACGGAGGGTAGGCACATAGCAGATCTAACCTTCAGATGATTAGACTGAAGTAGATCCAAGATGGTTTGGTATCCTTGTACTTACAAGGAGCAAATCGAAGATATAGCTGATTTGGTTTTCACGTGCTTACGCTGAAGCAAATCTAAGATGATTTGGCATCTCTGTATTGTCAAAGAACAAATCGAAGAAGCAGATTTGGCGTCTCTGTGTTCAGCGGAGAGTAGATCGAAGATATCAACATGACAGTCATAAGTTTACAAGAAGCAGATTGAAGACCATGATTTGATAAGACCGGTCAAATTTAGTCTTTCTAAATCTTTGCTCGATTCTCGTCACACAGCAATGAGCAAAGAGGGGTAGCTGTAATAGCCCAAATTTGACCGGGTCTTAAAACCAAAAACTTAAAATAAATAAATAAATGTTTATTTATTTAAACAGTCCATATACAGAGGCCTAAAATCAGAACTACCCAACAGACCCATTTACACCTTACCACTAATAAACCTATTAGCCCTTAAAACCCCTAACCCGATTACAAAACTTAAGTGGCTCAATTGGCCCAAACTTTTACACTGAGGCAGGAAACCCTAGGGTTTCTGCTTTTCCCTCCTAGCGCCGCAACATCTCCTAGAAGATTCAGGGAGCGTCTGTCCAGCTCTCGAATCAAGGCCATCAATGCGCTATCCAGAAGCCTGTCTCCCTCACGTTTGTCCAGCTCCTGAATCAAGGCCGGATCGACTCTGTTCCAGCGACCTTTCGCTGCCGACATTGTTGCTCCTGCAGCAATCCTGGCCTTGGATTGTGCCACCATTGGCGCTCCAGCATTCATCACGCCAGCGAATCACTGAGATCCTCGCGGTTACCTGCAAAAAAGGAAAGAAAACACAATAGAAAAGGAAAATAGAAAGGAGAAAAAGAAATCAAAGATTTCTTTCTAAATGTAAACAGTTCATAGAGGGCTATAAAAGCCTCTTCACAAATCTGTACAAAGGATCGGATTTTGAGAAAAAAAATACACTTACACATATTTATAAAGGAGAAGTTCAAGCATTTTCTTTCAAAAAGGTGATTCGAGTTTTTTATTATTATTCTGTTATTTATTCAACGAATATACAAATCGATCTTTAGCAAATAATTGATAGTATTATGGAAAAGGAAGAGGTTACCTGCGATTTTCTTGAAAGAATGAGGGTTTTTAACCCTCTGACCACCGAGTGTGGTGGCGCGTGAGCGCGTGAGAAGACTGGGGATGGAGGTTCGGCAGAACCCCAAGGCCGGACGCCCAGATCCTCTTTCAGAGGATTTCTTTCCTTTTTTTTAAAAACCTGACTAAAATGATTTTAAAAGCTAAAATCAGGGTTTATATAACCCTACCAAAACGGTGTCGTTTTGCTTAATTCAATAAGCACTAAAACGGCACCGTATCATGCAGAGGATTCGCGTGTTGACCCGATTACCCGGGGAGGATCCGCGTGTTTTCATAAAGTGGGTTAATTGCTCAATTGGTCCTCTCGCAATTTTAATCTTTATAATTTCATTTTATTTATTTTTTTAAATTCAGCCCTAATATTTTAATTTTATTTCAATTTGATCATCACAGTGGCTTTAAAACTGAGTTGGTGGAAATGGTGTCGTTTTGGGATTAGGGCTAAATTGCCCAGGGAGTCCTTTGAATTTAATACGCATTTCAATCAGGCCCAGAATTTTTATTATTTTGCAAATTAACCCCCTAATTTCTTAATTAAATTCAATTTTAATCCTTTTTATTTTATATCATTTAAAAAAATATTAGTTATACAAATAGTATATATTCTTCATTAGACTATTATTATCATTTTTTTAAAATTTTTATTATTATATATTTTATTATATACATGTATATTTGTTCTTTTTTATTTTTTATTTCCTTTTATATTTATTTTATTATATTTTATATGTTACATTATTATTATCATTATACATATTTCATATTACATTTCGTTATATTTATTTAAGTTTTTATTACATATATATTATTGTTGTGCATTATTAAATATTGTATTTTAATTATATATATTTTTAAATTACTCACTTTTTATAGTTCAACACGTATTATGTTTTTATATATTAATATATTTTATGTAATCTATATATTAAGTGCTAGTTCATAATATTATTAAGTGTTCTTTGTTTGATATATA